>NC_072450.1:2472735-2565235 GCF_027596085.1 Anoplopoma fimbria | reverse complement strand
AACCAAACCCCATTCAGAAAACAAGCATTTTAAGAGTTGTTTCCTTGTCTCCTTGCAGAGAGAACTAACAAAACATGAATTTAGACTTTCTACAAATCTGCGTCATTTTCTGTCTGTTTATTGCAATTAAATCACAGCAAACATGTTTATTTTGGGGTCATACAGTTGTGGTAAACCAGCCGATGTGTTGCTTGCTAGATGCAGTAAATAAGCCTCAGGATGATGTTATGAATCCAGACACGACAGCGTTTAGTTTCCCGGGATATCTAGGACATCCACATCATGTACAAAGCAGCTACAGTGTTTTTTTCAGCCGTGATTGGTGAAACATCGTCTACACGTCTGCCGTGAGTGTTGCGAATAAACACAAATGAACCCTCGATCAAACTCCCACGAGTAACACGACGCAAAACCTGCTTCGTTTTTGGAGTGAACGCAGCATTAGAGTAATCGGTCCAGCAGAGTGAGAGATTAGCCGAGGACAGACACAGAGAAGCACACACAAGAACAGACACAACCGAATACATAATCTGGGACAAGCTGTTCCAGGATCAGACCTGGTTTGAGTCTGTTCAGATCTCTTCTTTGTGTATTTTAGTAATCTTCTCGACATCCATTGACAGTCGGTTCCGTCTCACATGTTCTGTTGTACAAACAGTTTGTGACTCATTGTTTCTATCAAAAGATTTAACAAGACAAACTTGTTTTTTAAATGTAAGACTGCTGATGTTAAGAAAACAAATCACTGAAAAGTTGGCGGCGCAGAAAACAAATGGAGGTTTTCATCTGAGAGTTATGAAACTGTTACTGCTAAAGTAGTATTTTAGTATTCTGTAAAGTACCTTCACTTCTAGACCTTAGCTGTGCCCCAAATACACACTGAACTAAGAATACATTATGTAGTATTCATAGCATACTGTTTTGGCAACAGGGAAACATATAAAGTGTGTGTTGATAGAAGTCAGTACTAAGAAGTAGAGTAAAAGTACTTATACCACACTGTAAAAATACAATAATGTTAAAAGTCCGACAAGTAAAAGTTTAAGAGTATAATCAGATAAAATGTACTTAAAAGTATTAAAATAAAAAAATGATAAAATATAAATAATTATACAAACATTTTAAAATAAATTTGAACTATTAACTGACGATTATTTTAATTATGGATGCATCTGCTGATTATTTTGAGTATTTGGTTCATAAAAAAAGTGAGAGAGGCCATCACAATTACAGTAAATCACATTTACTAAATACGCTGTAGTGTATAAATACTATTAAAGTGATTAATATAGCAGTGGTTCTACTTGCGATACCTTGTCAAACTTTGTATGTCAATAAGCGTTTTGAGTGGACCATATAGGAGGCAATTAGCATAGCTTAGCATAAACGGTCTGACCAGATTTTCTCTTTCTAATAACCATAGTTGACATAGTTATGCAAAATTCTAATTCAGTTAGACATTCATAAAAAACATTGACTATGAAAATTGAAAAAAGTTATATGAACTTTTCAAACAGACAAATCTCAAAATGAGAACGCTGAAGGAAATACAAAATCCAACTGAAATCAAATTACAGGCTAAATCACTCTTTAGCTCGCTCTTTTTATTATTCACCTAAACCTCAAGATTTTGTGTAAGTATCTTAAAGCTGCATTCTCTCTACTGTCCACCAGGGGGCGACTCCTCTGGTTGTATAGAAGTCTATGAGAAAATGACTCTACTTCTCTCTTGATTTATTCCCTCAGTAAACATTGTAAACATGAGTTTATGGTCTCAATCTCTAGTTTCAAGTCTTCTTCAATACAGCATGATGTTCATTTAGTAAATGATGCTCCATTTAGAGTCAAACAGACCATAAAGCCATCCATTCTGAATATGGTACCTCCGTTCATTTGTACATACAAGTTTTAAATCCCTCCACTGTCCGCTCTTAAACATTATTGTCATCACATCACACACTCATAGGTAGGTTTGTGTGTCTGCAGCTGAGGGGTTAAGCTCCCACTCGACTTCACTCATTCTGCATCATTAGAGCTGACGGAGCATCGATCACCGGCTCCTCATCGCCCAGACGCTGCAGGAGGGCAGCAGCTCAATCCCTTTTAATCACGGATGAATGGGATTATGTGGTTTGAGCATTTCACCCCTTCAAAAAGCACACACACATGTGACACACACACACACACACACACACACACACACACACACACACACACACGCACGCACACGCACACGCACACGCACACGCACACACGCACACACACTCAAAGGCTCTCTCATACTGAGATTAGGACCAATATATCAGGACTTTCATTAAATATCAGGTACCAGCTGGTCCTGACCTTTCACTTCCATCAGATCAGTTTTATGTCTGAAAAATGTGGAAAGAAATGTTCTTTATAATCAAACTGCTTAATAATGCATTTCATAGATTAATTCTACATTTTAAAGCATTTTGTTTAAAGTCATTTAGATTTGGTTAATTGATGATTCATTTCCATTTTCCCTTTTTTTTAATCAATAAAGTATTGTTGTGTTGAGTTTTCAAGAGTTTTCAAGAGTTCATACAGTATTTTGTCTCCATAATAGATTATTTACATCGCTTATTCCTAATCATATCATAACAATGGTCAGCATGCTTGGGGTTAGACAATTACCGCTAGCACTAGTGAATAGCATAAGCTCATTGAAAGGCTAACAGACATCATGAACAGTCATTTAAAAACATTAAAGTCTGGCTAAATGTCAAAGTAACACAGACCAAGCCCAGCAGGTTATTTAACTGTAGCATGAAATCATGGTGGAATTAATTAGCAAGCTAGTAGGCTAATTAGCCAGCCACTAAATTAGTATAATTTAACAACGTAATGCTTCAGCGTAGGAAAAGTGCATTTCTATAATCAATTATTTGACCTGATAAACTTTTACCATCTTTTGTTGATTTTGAGGCTCTGTAGCATTTTGAACGTTAGAAATCTGAAAATCCTATTTTACTGTATTATAAAAAGTTATATCATGTAAAATGTGCTAATTAACATGATCTTTTTGTTAGTAATATAACTGAATTGTTTGAACTAGTTATCCAGAATCAGTTTACTTTGTGGGAACCACCAACATGTCGCAAATCATCTTCATGAATAACTGTGAAAAATCCACAAGACTGTATTTTCTCTCGGAGTCATCAGATGACTCAGCTGCACTTAAGTATCCACTACAAGCACAAACGCTATGACTGACATCAACAACAACTCAGATAAAAACTCCTCCTGGCATTTAAAATGTGCATGTTTCTATTTGTCTCAAAAAGGAAAGACTCCATTGTCTGATTGTGCATCTTAACGATTAAACACAAAGAGAACATCCTCCTTTAGTGCCCAGACCAGCAAAAATCCAACCCCATTCTGTAAAAAAACAAAAGAACGTAACATAAATGAACCCATTGTTTGTTATATTTCAGTGAATGGCTGAATGTAAAGGGCCCATTGTTGGAAAATATGTGCAAAAGGTTCAAGGTTTCCTTTCTTCGCCTCTCTTCCAGTATAATGTTATCACCAACAGGATGTGACACACTTGAACAATCGTGGTTTCGGTGGTCGTAAGCTGAGTGGAAGTGCAAGTCACTGCCGGGCAGAAAAACAAAACAGGAGTCAGGCTATGTGGTGAGACAGCTGATAGGTTTCAGTGTGTCGGGGGGGAGGATTTAACACAGAGCTCTGTTAACTGCAGGCTTTGACTCCATGTCACCAGCCTCTGGTGAAGCTGTCAGGAGTTTGTTTCACGGAGTTGTTGATATAAATAAATCTTTATTCAGTCTTTATGCTGTTGTTACCGCGAGATAAACAAATCAATGCTGCCATGTGATTCTCAAGTTATGTCAGTTAAATGGTTTAGGGACTTTTTAAGGTCTGCAGGACAGACAAGATATTAAAAGATTAGTTTCAAAGTTTGTTTTGACATCAGTGAGTAATAGAAATGAACATCATGCTGTATTGAAGAAGACTTGAAACTAGAGATTGAGACCATAAACTCATGTTTACAATGTTTACTGAGGGAATAAATCAAGAGAGAAGTAGAGTCATTTTCTCATAGACTTCTATACAACCAGAGGAGTCGCCCCCTGGTGGACAGAGAGAATGCAGCTTTAACACATGAAGCTTTGACTTCACTTTTATTTGTTTACTTTCTTTATCTGCACATATTTATTTATTTATTTATTTTGAAATGAACCTGCACATTTATTGGATAACTTAGTCTTTTATAAATTATATTTATTTATTTTATTTATTTATTCAGTCATTTTTTTGTTATTTATGTATGTATGTATTTATTTATGTTTAAATACATTTTATTTAATTTATTTGTTTTGAAACTAACCTGCACATTTATTGGATAACTTAGTCTTTTATAAATTATATTTATTTATTTTATTTATTTATTCAGTCATTTTTTATTTATTTATTTATGTATGTATGTATTTATTTATGTTTAAATACATTTTTAATTTATTTATTTTGAAATAACCTGCACATTTATTGGATAATTTAGTCTTTTATAAATTATATTTATTTATTTAATTTATTTATTCAGTCATTTTTATTTATTTATATGTATGTATGTATTTATTTATTTATGTTTAAATACATTTTATTTTATTTATTTGTTTTGAAACTAACCTGCACATTTATTGGATAATTTAGTCTTTTATAAATTATATTTATTTATTTTATTTATTTGTTTTGAAACTTTTTTTACATTTATTGTATAATTTATTTTTAAATACATTTATTTTATTTATTTGTTTTGAAACTAACCTGCACATTTATTGGATAATTTAGTCTTTTATAAATTATATTTATTTATTTTATTTATTTTGTTTTGAAACTAACCTGCACATTTATTGGATAATTTAGTCTTTTATAAATTATATTTATTTATTTGATTTATTTTTTTGAAACTAACCTGCACATTTATTGGATAATTTTTTTATTTATTATTCAGTTTTATTTATTTATGTATGTATATTTTATTTATTTTATTTATTTGTTTTTATGCACATTTATTGGATAATTTAGTCTTTTATAAATTATATTTATTTTTATTTATTTGTTTTGAAACTAACCTGCACATTTATTGGATAATTTAGTCTTTTATAAATTTATAATTTATTTATTTATTTATTATTTATTTTGTATGTATGTATTATTTTGTTTAAAACTAATTTGTTTTGCACATTTATTGGATAATTTAGTCTTTTATAAATTATATTTATTTATTTATTTATTTATTGTTTTGTATTTATTTATGTTTAAATACATTTTATTTTATTTATTTGTTTTGAAACTACATTTATTGGATTATAAATTAAATGTATTTATTTTATTTATTTATTCATTTTATTTTATTCATTTGTTTTTATTTATTTATGTATTTTTTATTTATTTATGTTTAAATACATTTTATTTAATTCATTTGTTTTGAAACTAACCTGCACATTTATTGGATCATTTAGTATTTTATAAATTAAATTAATTTATTTGATTCATTCAGTCATTTTTCATTTATTTAAACATGTATGTATTTATTCATTATATATATATTATTATATATATATATATATATATATATATAAATGTATTTGTAGTAATGCACCTTCAGCCCTCCATAAGCTGTGTCCCGGTATCGTTCATGGTTCATAAATAGCCTGCTGCTCCGTCACATCTTTATAAATAGTCTGTTTGTGTGTTTTTATCCTCATGCTGCTGTTCGATAACAGACACGTGGGAGCTCCTCTCATCTCGTGTCTTTAAATAACGGACATTTCCAGGATGTCCTTTAACGCACCATTAATTACGTCACGTGTTGCGGCTCTGAGCCAATGGGAACGCTTAATTGGATTCATCACGTGTGTTCCTGTTTCTGACTGTTTGAGTTGTTTTGTGTGTGTGTGTGTGTGTGTGTGTGTGTGTGTGTGTGTGTGTGTGTGTGTGTGTGTGTGTGTGTGTGTGTGTGTGTGTGTGTGAGTGTGTGTGTGTGTGTGTGTGTGTGTGTGTGTGTGTGTGTGTGTGTGTGTGTGTGTGTGTGTGTGTGTGTGTGAGTGTGTGTGTGTGTGTGTGTGTGTGTGTGTGTGAGAGAATGTGTGTGTGTGTGTGTGTGTGTGTGTGTGTGTGTGTGTGTGTGTGTGTGTGATGTGTGTGTGTGTGTGTGTGTGTGTGTGTGTGTGTGTGTGTGTGTGTGAGTGTGTGAGTGTGTGTGTGTGTGTGTGTGTGTGTGAGAATATGTGTGTGTGTGTGTGTGAGTGTGTGAGTGTGTGTGTGTGTGTGTGTGTGTGTGTGTGTGTGAGTGTGTGTGTGTGTGTGAGTGTGTGTGTGTGTGTGTGTGTGTGTGTGTGTGTGTGTGTGTGTGTGAGAATATGTGTGTGTGTGTGTGTGTGTGTGTGTGTGAGTGTGTGTGTGTGTGTGTGTGTGTGTGTGTGAGAGAGTGTGTGTGTGTGTGTGTGAGAGAATGTGTGTGTGTGTGTGTGTGTGTGTGTGTGTGTGTGTGTGTGTGTGAGAGATGTGTGTGTGTGTGTGTGTGTGTGTGTGAGAATGTGTGTGTGTGTGTGTGTGTGTGTGTGTGTGTGTGTGTGTGTGTGTGTGTGTGTGTGTGTGTGTGTGTGTGTGTGTGTGTGTGTGTGTGAGGAGGGGGGGTGTGAGCCCCGCCTCTCTCGGACACGTTGCCCAGGGAGAGGCTGCACGCGTTTGGATGGGACTCCTGCCCTCCCTGCGTCTGTTTCACTTCATCATCATCTTCATCATCATCATCTTCATCATCTTCATCATCATCTTCATCATCAGCACCGCATGTCCTCGACGCACAGAGCCGGACGGGAAAACGCTTCACTTCTGGTAAGTGACTGTCTGCTGCTCACACACACACACACACACACACACACACACACACACACACACACACACACACACACACACACACACACACACACATGCACAGCTCACCTGGACCATCGGACAGGTCGTTGCGGGGAAGGAGGATCATTTAAAGCATCCAGGTCCTCTGATCTCAGCATTCTGTATTCATTAATTATTGATTATTAATTAATTATTAATTATTAATTAATAATTATTAATTATTGCATGTTTTATGAATGCAGTGCGGTGGAGGTGGAGGTGTGTTTTATGTCTAAGTTGCGTGGGTGACTGTGTGCATGTGAACTGACAGAGGAGGAGGGGTGTGTGTGTGTGTGTGTGTGTGTGTGTGTGTGTGTGTGTGTGTGTGTGTGTGTGTGTGTGTGTGTGTGTGTGTGTGTTACATAATGTTGGACGTCCTGCCCATGTGGAGGAGGAGGTTATTTAATCTCCAGTCATTCGGAGCTGCGCTGCTCTGTGACGCTTCCTGGAGCTGGAGCTGGATCAGCCCACATGGACTGGGTTTACTGGGTTTACTGGGTTTACTGGGATTTATCTATTTTACACCAGATGACACCAGAGCAGCAGCAGCACATCTACTTATTGTCAAGCCAACAAAAAGTTTGTAAAGTTTTCTTAATTGTATCGCATTTTATTTATTAAAAGGTCTGAATTGGAGCTAAAAAAAAAAGATTTTAATAACTGATTTATATGTTTTTTAAGCCAACAGTTGACTTTAATGTGAATATTTGCTGGTTTTCTATCACAGGAAATAGAATATTTGTGTTTTTGTTCTGTAGCTGTAAATACAAAACAGACTTTTTCAATATTTCCTGATATTTTATAACCCAAATGATTAATCAGGGAAACGAGATAAAGAGCAGAGTGAGATCATCGTCATCGGATTAATCGATAATTAAATTAATATTAACCTTTTGTAACTTTCTGCCTGGAGTTACATTCTGCTGGACAAACACTGATTTCATTAATTAGATTTATTTTTTGTAGGTCTGCATTGAGGTAGTTTATGTTGATTATTGTTCATTCTACAGAAGTATTCATTTTCACAGAGCTCAATGTGACGTCTTTAAACTAACCGTCTATATATTTAAAAAATATATAAATTTAAGACACTTGACAGGTTCAAACCGGTGGATTTATGTGTTTTTTGCTTGATAAATGACAAAACTGATTTATGATTTGTTTTGTCTCCAACTGTTTTGATTAATGTTTCAGCCTAATGTGTAGCAGTCCCATTTAAAGATCTAGAATCAGACTGAAGACAGATTAGATATGATTATTGTGTAAACTCCTCCTCCGGATAGTACAACACCAGAAACAGAACAGAGGACATGACGGATCCTGTCTAACGCTACATGGATGTTTAACTTTTGAAGTAAAGAGGTTTTTTTTACTACCAACTTCCACATCTGATGACTGAAATCCAATAAAATGTAGACCGATGTGTCTAACTGGTCTTAATATGGCCATTAAACTCTTAAACATCATGTTTTCTCCTTTTTATTCCCCCTCAGCTAGCTTTAATGTTGTTAAAATAACCTTATTTCAACTCTGCCCGACTGTATGATTTATATTCTAATCATCTTGTCTCAGATCTTTATTGAAGCAATCTGAGAGAAACATTCAAGCAGGACTCCGTGTTCTTAAAGCTGCACAAACGCACCAAATGAGAATATTCTAGACGTCTCGTGCATCATTTTACACACATTTCTCCAAATATCGGCTCATATTTGTTGTCTTTGTAACGTTTGGGATCTACGGTGGAGTTCTGTCGGCTTCACTCGGGTTAAAAGGTTGAAATATTTATCCAAAAATGTCACAGAGATCCATCTTTTGAACATGCTGTTCCTAACGAGCTGGTGTTTGTCCGTCAGGTCCGTGATGCTCTCTGCCGGCTGAGAGTTTAGCTCCAACATGTCGACCTCAGACTCCGATTACTCCATCGACTGGCTCGCCAGCGATGAAGACGACGACTACGACGAGAGCAGCCCGAAGAGATTAAGTCCTCGGAGCGCGGAGGAGTCGCCTCTAACGCCTCCATCATCACCACCATCATCTTCATCTCCATCCTTAAGGGAATCTCCTACAAGCTGCTTCCACTCCCAGAGGAGGAAGAGGAGGAGGAGCTGCTGCGACTCTAAAGATGGAGGCCTCCGTCGGGTCGATGCCGACTCTCCCGCCGACCCGCAGGCCTCGGCGGTCGTTCCGGTTCAGGGATTTACTTCCGTCAGCGAGCAGCTCTCTGAGGAGTCAAAGCATCATTCAGACAGGAAGAGACTCTGTGGAAAGACTCCTCCAGACACTGAACATGAACTATTCTCACAGAAGGTGAGAGGCTTTTTCTTGCAAAGTTTTTCTGGATATTGTTTTAATGTTTTTCTCACACACTTTAAATCTCTTAACATAATGTTTTGGTGTCGTACCGTGTGTTTGTCTGTCTGTTCCTTGAGATAACTGTCTAAAATCAGAGTTCAGATTCAGGGTCACATGACTTGTCTCGCAAATTTGATGACTTTAGACTCGACAAAATCAAAAAGACAACCTGCTAATTGACCTAAACCTCTAATGCCAAAGACTCTTGACCTTGAAATAAATTTGCCACATATCAGTTAATTTCCTGAATCAACTTTATTCCCAACAAGTCGACGCTTAATTCTTCAGATCCACTTAGTTTGAACCAATCAGACAAGCATCCAATCAGGTTGCAGGAATAGAAACATGAAGAACCAACGCTACGTTAATGAGCGGCAGATAATTTCGTTCTATGGGATTGTCAACAAAAAACATAATGAAACCCAAACAAATGTCGTATACAGGCGGTGTTCTCTCTAAATTCAGATTAGTTTACCGGAATGAAGACGAAGGTAACATCATACGTATAAAACTGTATTTTAGAGAAGATTTGAAAATATGGAGATGTACATCCTTTTTTGCGGTAAAACCCAAAAATATTGAGATATCATTTATAAGACAGAATCTCGCAGTCTTATCGGTCATGAAGTTCAAGCCGGTTGAAGTGTAAGAAAATGTTTCAGTGTCACTGACACGGCCAAAAGTATGTGGACAGTTAACCTGCTAACAGTCTCCTTCAGATTCTAGACCCTTGATACAAGGAGGGAAAAAAGGTACTCAGATAATTTACTTAAAAGTGAAATAATAATAATAATAATAACACATTGTTTCTGAATTATTGAGCAATAAAACGCATATTTGCTCAACTTGATCCACTCAGGTTGGTTTCTTCATAACTTTCATTCAGGTAGTTTGCTGAATTTAAAACTGAAATTATGCTGCAGTTCCACTTTGTTTTTAGCATATGTACTATTGTTACTTATGGCAGATGTTCAGTAAAGGTTTCATAATCTGTCTTAAAGTACATAAAAGTGAAAAAACACAATAATAAAAAAAATCCATTACATGTAAAAGTTCAGCAATCAAAAGTTTATTTATAAAAACAGAAGCATGAGCAGCAAAATATGGTTAAAATAAAAATGAAAGTACACAGAACTCCGTCCTTCAGAGGTTATTTATTTTATATTATTAGAATTATTGAAATTCCCATTAACATTTCAAAGCTGGTTCAACTGTACGTATTTTAACAACCTCTCCATCTATAACCGTGCGTCATATTTTATGAGGTGATAAATGTTTTGAATGAGAATTTTTCATTACAGCGTAAAAATAACAACATTTGATCTGAAAAGTTGGACTAGAGTGTAATAAAAAGGAAACGACTAGTAGCTCAAAATGTAATTAAAGTTGACATTCAAATTCTAAATGATCATTTCAATAGGTTTTTTACTTGTCTATTCATTTTGTTTAAAGCTGGTGTTTCTGCACAGTTGCAGATGAAGATCAGGCTAAACTAATCAATGTTTCCTCTTTATTTATTATTATGAACACCTCTGCAAACATGTCTGTTGAAGTGAAGACATCGTTGTCGGTATCTGTTAAAAGCAGGCTCGTCGTAAGCAGTATCGTGCTATTTGTAGGATTAGATTACAGTTGTGTCTGCGTAGGATCGTCATTTCCAATAACTCCGGAGCGTTGTAATGTTCAAAAGTCAAAATGTATTGAAAAACGATAGATATCGTCATTTCCAAAATTCACAACGTGCTTGTATCTAACAAAGTATTCTGCTTCAATATATATTTGATGGCGTTTAGCCTTTCAAAAACAACATTTTCACTGCGGACAAAAAGGTTTGAGCGTCCACTTATTGTTTACATCACTGACGAGTTATATTCATAAAAAAAAAGTTGATTTAATAAAAAAGAAACAGGCTTAGTCCTTTTAAAAGGAGGATTTAGTTTGAAGATTTTTGTTTTAGGGTGAAGTCATAAAATATGACGCCAGATATTTGAAGTTTCACGTGAAAACATCAATAGAAGCTTTGAATGTAAAGAAACATCATACGACACAACAACCATAGTTACGAAAAAGAAGATATCACTGTCATCAGTTACACTTCAGCTGACAGGAGATGGGTCTTCCCCAAACCTTAAGACCACGAAAAAGAGCCACAGTGTCCACATACTTTTGGCCAAAAGGACTCATTTTCAAGGAACTGAAAGGGTTCCTTCAGTCCACGTTGTTTACATTTCCTATACCTCGAAAACACAGAAATAAATGAAACCTTGTTGGTGTCTCACTGACGACGGCGTAGTTTACTGGTGGACGCTGTGAAGACGTACGGAGGAGCAACACAAACCTTCAGAGCTTCTCAGCAGTGAATCATCTGTTGAGTGTTTGATGGTTCTCTGTTTGTGTTTTTGAGATGTAAGACGGATCTGAAAATAACTTTTTATCCTCTCGTTCAGATCGATGGCACTCTGTCTGTCTCCTCTGCGTCTCTTGTCTTTGTTAAAGTGAGTTGAGAGGCGACAGCAAAGCTTTACTTTACTTTAATGTTATTGAACAAAGACAAATACTCCCCTCGTCCTGAAATGATCCTACATCGATACTGGAGTACTTGTGTTTTTATGAATGAAGTGGTTAAAGGTGCAACGGATCATAAAACTCAATGTTCAGATTATATCACAGATGGGATCCGCTCAAAAGAATAAAGTAAATATAACTTTTAGAGATCCCTGATCAAAACATGTTTGGTGCCGATACTAATTACTGATCATTAATGATCCATATTGTCAGATCCAGATCCCTTTGTTGTTGATTATATCAGCTGGTCTACACGGATCAGACTAATCATTTTTTGACTACGTCCCAAAAATCATTTCAACACTCTGAAGTCAGTAAACCATCAAAACTTCAAAATGTTATGCTTTTACTTTGTTATTGTAATTTATCTTATTTTTTGGTTTCATTAAAAACACACAATTCAAATGATAAGGAAATAAAATATTATATTTTTATGGATTAAAACAGATCTAGTCATTATTAGTTTTAATGATGTATTATAATCTTAGAGCTAGTGTTAGGAAGTTAAACATCATAATTCATCTCTAATATCTATTTTATATTAATGTGAAAACATCTCCTTCAAACTACTGGATTTATTCTAGTTTATCACCAACACTAAATTTTACAGATTACATGTGAACACGTCATGATAACGATATAATTTGAACAGAGCCTGAACGCATCATAATCTGAACTGAACCTCCGTTGGTTATCCGTTAGCGGTGCTGCTAACGTTACTAGCTCTCCTCCTGTTATCCGTTAGCGGTGCTGCTAACGTTACTAGCTCTCCTGTTGGTTTAAACACAGGTTGGTTGTTTACAATGTAACATTATCAGAGATCAGAGACTAGAGAAGCATAAATTAAGTCCTGATCTCATGTTTTACTGATTATTGGAGGATAACGATCGTTAGTAAAACTTTATTCACACTGTGATGGTTAAACTTTGTAATTTATCCGTGGTTCAACAATGGTCCTTTACACCACTAGAACCGGTACACAAGTGTTTCATCCCTGAAAACCACAATCTGAGAGTTCCTGTACTTTCAGAAGGTTTTTTTTGTGTAAAATGTCCCCATAAATGAATATAGACCCTGGGCCCTGCAGTCGAAACGCAGCGAATTCCTCAAAAGGTTCCTATTCCCCTGAGAACGTTCCTGATTTCACAGGAAGCAGTTTTCACAGAAGATGACAGTGCAGCTAAAAGATGCTTCACACTTCATCTTCTTTCCCTCTTCACCTCCGTCACACCGCCGGAGGCCACAAGCTGCTGCATGTCTCGCAGTTTGTCACCAATGTATCTTTGGAAATCAATAAATGTAAGAAGCACAAAGAAGCGAGTGAGGACGCTACAGAGCAGGGAGGCATCAAACACTCGGCCTGCTGATATCAAACGGTGTGAGAGGATCCGACGGTGCCGGTTTCCAGGGCGTTTCACGTGTCCGTCTTTGAGTCGAGCGTCGATTGCGATCAGTTTCTCCATTATCTCCCGTCAGCTGTCGATTCAAAGCGCCTGTGGGTGTTTTAGCTTCAGTGTTAACACCGACTAATCATCCAACCGGCTTATCAGTCACTTAGCCGTAAATCAATGAGCCGTTGACAAAATGAGAAATTAAAGTAATTCAGATAAGCTGTAAATCAAGCAACCCAAACACACAAACACACAAACACTGCTCATGAAATGAACGGAGGTCGTGGTGATTATGTAATAAGCAGCGCTCTCTGCTGGGGGGTTTAAGTAGCGGTTAGAGGCCTTTGAGTGGAGCGGCGCTGATGGCGGGAATGCTAACCCACTTATCTGTCCCACACAGTGCGGCGAGCTGCAGCGCTACATCCCGCCGCTGTCGTCCATCCTGCGGGGCCTGAGATCAGGCAGGTACTCTGAACGTAAGTGTCTAATCCCAAAAAAGTGTGGCTGATTATCAGTGTTTCACTGGATGTTCTGTTGAATTGGAGAATATTTAGACTTTTTAAACTATTCTATGATTACCAGGAAATTTGCATGAATCCTAATGACCCCACATTTCCACAATGTCTTTCTATCCTGGCATGATGCCTCTTAAACTGATGATCAACAGAAGTCTCTGCTTTACTTTGAGATTATTGTCAAATGAGCAACATTCAGAGCATTAATATAGCAGCAATTAACTATTATCTATATAAGATATAGTGGAGTGATGTCTGCTTGAACAGACAATCATTGGTTTGTGGACTGATGTTTTGAAGCCTTGAGTTTGCCGATTTTGGCGTCTCCATCTTGGATTACGGCGGTCGCCATGTTGGTTTTTGTGGAACCAGTGAGCAGGAAGTGACCATATATGGACTGAGGAGGAGTGACGTAGAGACGGCGTATACGTCTCTGGTGTCGACCTGTCAATCAGTGTGTAGCCCCGCCCTAAAGCATCCCCTGCTTTATGGTCTGTTTGACTCTAAATGGAGCATCATTTACTAAATGAACATCATGCTGTATTGAAGAAGACTTGAAACTAGAGATTGAGACCATAAACTCATGTTTACAATGTTTACTGAGGGAATAAATCAAGAGAGAAGTAGAGTCATTTTCTCATAGACTTCTATACAACCAGAGGAGTCGCCCCCTGGTGGACAGGAGAGAGAATGCAGGGATTTTCTTTTTTTTTCTGAATAGAGCTTGAACTTGATTCACTGCAACCGCTGCTAACTTTAAGTGTTATCTCTCCGTTATTTAGCCGAGCAGGACTGGCTGCTAACAGCTAACGGCTAACGTTAACTAGCTCTCCCACGGCTGATTTCACAACGGATTTGTTGTTCACAATGTGGCATCATCAGGGTAGAAACAGGACGTGTCCCCTCAGGGTGATTGGCGCCTTCCTTTCTCTTTCTCGCCCCAAACAGAAACATAGCTGATGGCTTTGCATACGCCGCCACGTTATCGTGCAGCATCAGTCAGATTTCACTCATTCTTTCGTTGTTCCCCGTGGAGTCTGCACATGTTTGAGTTTACCAAAGATGCTTAATAAATGTCATAATTAGATACAGAATTCATTAGAATTAATGAGTCATGAAAAGCTTCTGATGCTGAATTAAATTATTATATTCCTTTGATTCAATAAGTGATTCAAAAAATATTATTCTCTCAATGAATGCGTGTTCATTTATAAAGAATTAAAACAGAACGTCCAAATGAAAGACTCATGGAGGCAGACGACTGTTACAGCTGCAGATAAAAACAAATGACAGAAGGATCAAAGGAATCACGAGTCATTTAACATCCTTTTAAAGTGAAACTGCTTCAGAGATTAAAGACGGGATCAAATACGCTCTGTTGTGCTCAAGGTTCAGGTGAGAGATGAGCTTCCGAACAGCTCTTTCTGCACGCTGTGCCAAATATGAGTTATTATATATATATATATGATATATATATATATATATATACGATATGATATAATAAAAAAGTCATAGTATAGTATGTCATGAAAAGTGTTATAAAAAGTCACAGTATTGTATGTCATGAACAGTGATGTCATAAAAAGTATAGTAGTAGTCAAAAAAGTGAAAAAGTCATAATAAAAAGTCGTAGTATAGTATGTCATGAAAAGTGATAAAAAAACTTCGTAGTATAGTATGTCATAAAAATTATATTAAAAAAGTCATATTATAGTATGTCATAAAAAATGATTAAAAAACTCATAGTATATAGTAAGTAATAAAAACTAATAAAAAGTCATAGTATAGTATGTCATAAGAAATGATAAACAAAAGTAATAGTATAGTAAGTAATTCAAAATGTAATAAAAAGGCACAGTTTAGTCTGGGATAAAAACTGTTTAATCAAACATAATGTAGTTTGTCGTAAAAAGTAATTTAAAGTGACAATATAGTGTCATTAAAAACATCATCAAGGACTTTAAACTTTATTTCAATCTCCATATACGTTGTACATACATGATGTTTCATCTCTACATGTGAGAGACTCTGGGTTCAGTCTCTAGTCCAGTCTTATAAAACCAAGCCTCTTTCTTTCTTATAAAACACTTGCAGTAAAGTTGTCACAGTCCATGAAGGACATCCTCTCATGTTCTATAGTGCTGGTGTTTTGTGGACGAGCTTGTTCATTTATTTGACGTCGTACATAGTTTGTGTACCTGCAATAGTCTTTAGAGAACAATAAAGAGAGTAAAAAAGGAGGGATGTGTTTTTATATTCAGAGCAAAGGACCTCCTCTCCTCAACATGCCCCGCTGACAGATTTCTCTCTTTTCCGACTGCAGGTCTCAGCAGTTTCCAGGAGAGCGTTGCGATGGACCGGATCCAGAGAATAATGGGGGTCCTTCAGAATCCAAACATGGGGTAAATACCTTTTAGAAATACCTCTGCTGCTGGAACGACGGCATGCTAGAAAAAGATCAGATAAGGAAATAGTATCCACATGTCTGATAACAACAGTTAACGCATAAGAGGGCTGATTGACTACAGTAGATAAAAAGACACGTTTCATAATTTGTTCTTTCCTGCGTCATGTCTCGTCTGGACTTCAGACGGCCTCCCGTTACGTCACAGACTTGAAGTATTACTACTTCAAAGACGCTAAATACACAAATGTTACTTGTTTCCAGCTGGCGTGCTTTGACCGTTTTAAGTTCTTGTTTCAGTCTTTGATCTCAGGAACATGTGAAAGTCAATTAATACACTTTTCTGTGATTTACAGCTAAAATAATTGCAGGGAGAATTATTTAGCAGTGAATTTAAGTTTGTTTTTTTGCAGTTTGAAATATGTATTTGCAAAATATTTGCAACATCAAACATTGGCAGTAACAGAAATAAATATTAAAAGTGTTTGAGGAAATAGTCACATTTTTCCACCATTCATACTTACTATTGATGGATTTGTTTGCAGCTGCGTTTCTTTGTTTCCGTTTTCAGTCGCGTATAAAGTCAAGTTTTCCTCCAAGAAGAAAGAAAAAATAGAAAAGTCATTGTAAAGTATGTCATAAAAGTTTACTATATATTAAAAATGTCATAAAAAGTCATAGTATAGTACGTCATAAAAATACATAAAAAGTATGATACTATATTATGTTCTGAAAATATCTTTAAAAGTCATAGTATGTCTTAAAAATTGCGTGAAAAAGACATTCTACAGTCTAGTGTATCATAAAAATGTTAGAAAAAAGTAATTGTAAAAATAAATATTTTAAATAAACTCACTCTTGAGATACTTTTTTTATTTTGTTCGTAATGTTCTACAAAAAACATTTTTGAAATTTTCTCTGCATCAAAAGAAAAATCTTGTATCCGTGGATGATGCAGGACGGTAATAAGACTGTACAATGATTTAATTGGTCCTGAATGTAATTATTGGACCGACACCAACAGCAGCCATGTTGGTTGTTTCCGTTCATTATGTGTCTTTGGAGACTTTTCGCTATAATTTAGTTGATTGATTCTCCTTTAATTAGAACAGAGTTGGCAACCCTGGTCTGGTTTTCTCTTGTCTGTTTCTGAAGGTGACCAACAGTAGCTTTAAGAGATTAATAAAGAAAATAATACGGAGCCAGATTTAATAATCAATAATTTTATAATTAGTAGTTGCAACCTCGGTTAAAGTTTCATGAAGCTTTTTTGAGATTTTTATTGAGGCCTTTAGTTTCACTGTACTGTGTGTGTGTGTGTGTGTGTGTGTGTGTGTGTGTGTGTGTGTGCTGGCTGTGGGCGGGGCTCGGTGGGCCGCCTCGGGGCTTACTGCTCTATTTATAGCCTCTGAATGGAACGAGGTCCTTCTACTGCTGCCACGTGTGGGCCGCAGCCCTGAGAGAGAGAGAGTGTGTGTGTGTGTGTGTGTGTGTGTGTGTGTGTGTGTGTGTGTGTGTGTGTGTGTCTCTGTGTGTGTGTGTGTGTGTGTGTGTGTGTGTCTGTGTGTGTGTGTGTGTGTGTCTGTGTGTGTGTGTGTGTGAGTGTGTGTGTGTCTGTGTGTGTGTGTGTCTGTGTGTGTGTGTGTGTGTGTCTGTGTGTGTGTGTGTGTGTGTGTGTGTGTCTGTGTGTGTGTGTGTGTGTGTGTCTGTGTGTGTGTGTGTCTGTCTCTGTGTGTGTGTGTGTGTGTGTGTGTGTGTCTGTGTGTGTCTGTGTGTGTGTGTCTGTGTGTGTGTGTGTCTGTCTCTGTCTGTCTCTGTGTGTGTGTGTGTGTGTGTGTGTGTGTGTGTGTGCGTGGTCACATGTGGACCTGAACATGCTCTACATGTCTCCTCCTCCACACACGTCATGTGACGCTCGTGTGTGTCCGTCAGATGGCATCACACACACGGAGAGGAATGTCGATGAACTCAGATTAGTCCCCCCCCCCCCCCCCCGCAGGTTTTTTATTTATTCAGTCTTTGTGCCTTTCGTCTCGTCGACCAATCAGACGAGGCCTCACAGCTTTGTGGGTCTTATGTAACGTCCGTTGGCGAGACGTCCGTAAGCTGCAGGGCTCTGACTGTAATCTGCAGCTGGAGGCTCCTCCCACGTCACATCCATCACCTGACGGCAGACAGGAGAGTTCATCCACGCAGAGTCCTTTCACTTCACCAGCAGCGTCTCAGAGTCAGACGGGATGGAAAAGCATGTTTTCTTTAAATAACATTGCTAAAATGACAGGAAGCTGTAAAAAAACATCATCTCCTCTTTCCGACGGTCCTTGAACTGACACATTAAGATGTATAATTATAGGTTAGCAGTTTATAACGTCTAATACAGTTTTTTAAAGCAAACCATTTATTCTTAAATGTATTATTCTTCTTAATGAGGGCCTGAACGTTTTAGTTTAAGAGAAAGATCAGAAGTTCTTTCAGAAATATATACTGAACAATAAATGTTTGTTTCTATATCCGTCACTCTCTCTGCGTCGCCTTCAACTCTGAAAGGAAACTTTGTTTTTCTCTCCTCAAAACACGGAGAAAAGTCTGGATGGATTAAAGTAAAGCAGGACGCGTTCAATGACTTTAATTCATCCAGACTTTTCTCAAGTTTTCTTCAATTAATGATAAAGAAATGGTCATATTGCGGGTGAAGTCTTGCTTTAACAAATCGTTTTGATTTCAGGACTTTCACTTGTTTTTCTTTTACTTCCTGTGGCGTTTCCTCGTCATCAAACGTTTTCAAAAAGTCTCATTGACTTCAGCGTTACGCACAAAGCTCATGTGCTCTTCAGTGGAATGATCTGAAACCATCGGCCCGCTTTCACTGCATCCAGTGTGACCAATCACTGCAGAGTAAACACAGGTGTAATTCATAGCATTACTAATTAGGGCCCTGTTCCATTTAGTTTGGCCGGGGCTCTGCTGCTGTGCCTGGTGACTCACTAAATGGAACGGAACCACGATCAATTCTTTGTGTTCGCCCTGCTGTGAGGTGTCGACATGGCTGCTGTGAAAAGGGATCTATCAGCAGAAATGAGTCCTTGAGTCCTTGAGTCCTTGAGTCCTTGAGTCCTTTCCTAAACCTGTGTTTCCTCTCTCTCTCCTCCAGCGGACGCTTCCTCAGCATTTTACTGAAAATAGAAGGAATGCTTCAGAGTTGGTTTCCTCACATCAGACCAGACCCGACGGAGGACGGCTCTCCGGCTAAACCGCAAAAGGTAAAGATGTTCAGAACAATAATCCCCTGCTTTATGGTCTGTTTGACTCTAAATGGAGCATCATTTACTAAATGAACATCATGCTGTATTGAAGAAGACTTGAAACTAGAGATTGAGACCATAAACTCATGTTTACAATGTTTACTGAGGGAATAAATCAAGAGAGAAGTAGAGTCATTTTCTCATAGACTTCTATACAACCAGAGGAGTCGCCCCCTGGTGGACAGGAGAGAGAATGCAGCTTTAAGACTCTTCTAGTTGAGCATCATTTAAAGCAAAAACAATCACAGCTTCTTAAATGTGAAAATGTTCTTCTATGACAGTAAAAATAATCAGATTTGAACTGTTAAATGTCACTATGAGCTCTGAGAACATTTCATAAGGGATTCATTAAAAAATAAAATAAGAATCTCTCCGGTTATCTTTGGAAGGTAAAGATCCTTCACACTGAAGTGAACCTTCTGTTTGTGGTCGGGGGGGTGAGTCTCTGAGGAGGAGAAGCAGGTTACGTAACAGAATCCTGGAAGAGGACGGGCGAATAACCTCGGTGTATTTTTACTGGCGATGAGTTCATAGTTTCATAAGAAGAGCAGAAGTCACAGGATGAGGGGAAAACCAGAGCGGCTGCTCTCCAACAACAACGTGTCGAATAAATCACATTTGGAAACCATCAAAACAAACCTAACCGAGGATGTCGGAGGATTCAGTCACTTTCTGCTGCTGTCAGTTTCACTTTCTGCTTAAAATGTTCTCAGATCATCACCAGAAATGAATTCATTGTTTTTTTAGACGTTTATTTTAAATATAGGTCAACAAAAGTTTAAGCTGACCTCATTTAAACATTCAAACCTTCATTGCTTTGACTTTCTTTTTTTCCAAATTGATCGTCATGTTTTCTTTTTTTATTGAAGATTAAAGAAACGACATCGATCGGGTTCGTCAATCTTTGATCGCTTGTGCAGTACTCAGTAAATTATAGAAAAACAAACTGTATATGTAATATGTAAATCTAGTCCATCAGTGATGTCATTCTGCTGTTGATACTGTGTTGTTTTATGAAATACTGTAACGCTCTCTTGGAAAACAGATTTTGTAATGTGACCTACCTGGTTAAATAAAGTTTTAATAATAAACATAATAATAAAAATAGGGATTTCAAAAAAGTTCCCCTCCAATATTCAGTAACATATGAGATCAGGACATCATTTATGCTTTCCTAGGTTCTGCAAAGGTTACAATATGTAGGTAAGGTTACTAATGACAAGATTTAATCCATAAAAATACAATATTTTATTTCCTTATCATTTGAATGGTGTGTTTTTATGAATGAAAAACATTATAAATGAACTAAAACAAAGTAAAAGGATGACATTTTGAATTTCTGATGGTTGACTGACTTTAGAGCCGTTGAAATGATTTTTGGGACGTTTGCAAAACATAAATAGTCTGAAACCGAGTTTAACGATCCGTTGCATCACTTGTAGTTCTGAACATGATGTAGTTCATCGGTCCTCTGCGTGCCGGCCCTTTAACCTCGCTGTGGTTCTGGTCGCTGCCCATCTTTCGGCGCAGGCTGAAAACTCACCTCTTCATGAAGTACTACCCTGAGCCTTCCTCGTAGCACTTATTATTATTGTTATTAGTCTGTTGCACTTATTGTTTTCGTAGTAATTTGCCTCTGCACTATACTTTTGCTCTGGTTTATGCTCTTAGATGCTTGTTTAAGAAAGGAGATGCACTTATGACTTCTGGTGACTAGTAGTTCTCTTGAATACCTATGTTGAATACACTTCCTGTAAGTCGCTTTGGATAAAAGCGTCTGCTAAATGACTGTAATGTAATGTAATGTAATGTAATGTAATGTAATGTCCTTCTTCTCTCCTGCAGCATCATGGCGCCGCCTCCTCTCTTCCTCCATCCTCGGCGGCGTCTCTCTCCTCCTCCAGGCGTCTCCACCCGTCGCCCACCTGCTTCCCTAAGTCACCTGACCCAACACCTGGCCGGCCCACCGCCACCACCTCCACCTCCACCTCCCCTCCACCCGCACTCTGCAGCCAGGACGTGACCCAGGACAGCGCCGTCTCCTCCAGCACCGACTCACGCTCGGGGCCGCCCCCCCGCCGCCTCGGCCGGGCGCCATTTAAGATCCGCTCGCCGTGTCTGGAGAGACTCCTGCGGGCGAAGCAGAGCATCGTCTCTCCGAGGACGGCTGGAGACGGAGGCTGGTCGTCCTGAGCTGATCTGAGGTCAGATCTCATCGTGGCTTCCACAAAAACACTACAAGGCCTTAAAAAAAAGCATGTTTTCAAAGTCTTCTACATCTTTTTTTGTTGTTTTCTAAAAGTTCTCCAGCAGTAAAGAGTCCGAATGTGATGAAGAAATAACCACGGTTAGAACGGACGCTTTAGAAAAGACTTTGGACGTCTTCACTGATATTTGAGTTTGATGGATTTCTTCTTCTAACGAGTTCAAAAGGTTAAAACAATGTTTGCAGAAAATAACTGATTGATTTGAGGACTCTGAAATAAGAAAGGAAGGCTTCAACACTGACTGTTACCTTGTGAGATCTGCTTCTCTTTAGGTTGTTTTTTAAAGATTCCTCTACCTCATGCTGACAGTAACGACACGGTTTGACCCCGTCAGGACACCGTCACTGCCGGGTCAGAACAAACAACAACTCTGGTGTTTCTTTCTTTTCAATATTGAAAGATACCACGATGTTTCCAAAAGTCAGTTTTTTTATTTTAATAAGCTTGAAATCTACAGTTTTTCTTTCTGAGGGATTTTAAAAGAACGATTTGATCCCTAAACTGATCGCTTTGGAGCTCTTTTGTTTTTCATTAATGGATCAGTTCCTCTTCTTTCTCACCTCACATGAGTTTCAGGCTGCTGAACAGAAACAGTTAAATATATTTTGGAGACAGAACCCAAACGATCACACAGACAGACAGAGGAAAAACACAAACATCTCCTGCCACGATTTAAAAGATGGGTTTGGATTTTTTTTTCCAAAGGTAATTTTAATACAATACCAGACACAATTCACTACAAGGTATTGTGAATATTTTACGTCTAGGGCTTTTATTTTGACGGGTAGGAACAGAGTGTTATTTTATAAATATAAACTCAATTCAACGTGATTGATTCTTTTATCCGAGGTGCAAAAGCTCATTCGACATGTTCTGGCAAAAACATGTGGCTTCTTTGCTGCGGAATAATCCGTGGAAAAGTACCAATAACAAAAACATCAGTTAGAAGATAAATAGATATTAAAGTGTGAATTAATTGCACGGAAAAAAGCCCTTAACAGCGTTTTGAGATTAAGATCCAAACCTTTCCTTTAACCGACACCATCAGATGGTTGAACACTAAACCTAGACGAGTAGAAGTTTTCCTTTATGTACATAGTTTTTCACGTTTTAGTTACTCATTGAAGATGGCCTTTTGTGATATTTTGTACTTCTGAAATAAATAAATGTGACGTCTGCTCTGTGAGAGGAAACGCTTGTCTTTCTTTAACAAACCAACCGAACACCAGATCAGTTATGCAGCATTTATTGTTGTTTTTAATGCTTTGGGAAACTCGGCATCGGCAATGAAAACAATAAATATGGATATTATGCAAAACATTTTCCTAATGAAGCATTTTACACAATGTACAATATTCTTCTTCTTCCTCTCGCCGCCTGCGTGAATATTTTATACACATGTCCAAACAAATAAACAAACCTCCATGCAGAAACCCTGAAAATGGGATGTGGAGTAATGAGCAAAAGAAAGAAGAAATTAACACTAAATGCACTTCTCATGTGGATTTCTTGTGTCATTTAAAAACTGCTAATAAACCACCAGGAGAAATGAAACTGTGTGCTGCGTGAAAGTACGTAAAATGGATTTAAAAAGTGGCCCGTCTGCTCAGGAGTTTTCCTTTTGACTGCTGCAGCGATGACGAAGCATCTCTGTGTTCAGATGATGCCGTCGCTCGTGGGTTGTAAGTGTGTGTGTGTGTGTGTGTGTGTGTGTGTGTGTTTGTGTGTGTGCGTGGAAGTGTCTGCGTCAGTAGTCCGTGTCGGAGCCCTCGGCGTTGTCCACGTTCCTGGACAGCATGTAGTTGTCCATGTCGATGGAGCGACAGTTGTTGATGGCGTAGCGAAGCCGCTCGGCCATCACGGCCTGACTGGAGTACGGAGGCAGACGCAGCTGGAAGAAGCAGGTCTGAGAGGTCGGGAGGCTGTCGTACGGCTGTGGGGGGGGGGACACACATTTACACACATAAACAAACACACACACACAGGAACGACCAGTGAAGTCATCAGACGTGTTCCTAACTCCCCATAACTAACAGCCTGTTTGGTTCACACAGTGGAAATACATCACATCAGGGCTGCACGATTAATCAGTTTGGACTTTTCCGCAATATCAACGTCTGCATGTCAAATCAAGCGCTTCCTAACCTATCCAGATGCTTTGGCTTCACTTTAAAAGGAGCCGTCATGACGCTGATTGTGCAACGTTTGCTGAACGTTGCAGCTGAAGTCCAGAGCAGAAGAGAAATGAATGCTTATGAGGGACAAATAGGAAAACGTGCTCAATTCAGGTGAAGAAAAAACCTGTTTTCAGTCTCACCTTGAAGATTTGGTCATTGGCATGAATGTAGAAGAACATGGAAGTAAAAGCAGTGCTCTGTTTATTTACATGTGAGAGTTTATTTAAAATATTTGGTTCCTAAAACTTATGAGAAATTGCCAAAAATAGGCGTCAAATAACTGTAAATAAATAACTAACTACTGTTCATTTCTACTGTTTGAGAATTTTAAGTTACTAAAATTATGTTTATGCGGCGGCTGTGGCGTAGTGGAGAGCAATTGTAAGTCGCTTTGGATAAAAGCGTCTGCTAAATGACTGTAATGTAATGTAATGACTGTAATGCTCAGAATATACAGCATTCTTATGTAAACTGTATTTTTTATTTTTAAATTAGGGGAAATCATCCATCTAAAAAAACATCCATATTTGTGTGGACAAAGACTAGATGTCAGGTTCGTCCTGATAACTGAATGGTTTCCTCTCTGCCTCTTTATTGTCTTATTAAATAAAAAACAAGACAAAGAAATGCTGAAAAATAATCTTAAAAGAAAAACTTAGATTTAAACAAAGCCAGCTGTTTTTCTTTTCTTCCATCTTACCTGCAAACCTAAAAAAGGTTCTGTCCATCCTGAGTAAATCATAAACTAACCTTTAATCCTCCCTCTACGTTATGAGGCGTGCCGACATGCAGCTCTCAGACTCACCCGGTCCACCTTCATGATCTGGAACCTCTGGGAGATGTCGGCCGTGTTGGCGGGCAGCCGGGAGCGTCCGGAGACGAAGCGCATGAAGAGAACCCGCTCCTCGTTGGAGAACTCCTCCAGCGTCTGCCAGAACCACTGCACCAGAGAGTGCTGCTCGTCCACCTCCCTGTAGCGCACCACCTTCTTCAGCACGTCGCAGCAGATCTCCGGCATGCCGCACACCATCTGCTCCAGCTGCTTGGCCGTCAGCAGGGAGAGCAGCGGCACCGGGACGATCCACGACATCCCCTCACGCACCGCCGCCACCTGAGGGAGGAGGAGGAGGAGGAGGAGGCGGGGCTTTATGTCTGAGATCAATACGGGTCGGTCCACTCAGGTTATGAAAAGACAGATTTTCTGTTTAGATGCAGCCTCCAACAAAATACAACAGAGGACGGAGGTGAAAATACATTTTTTTAGGTGCTTAAACTAAATGAAAGTTCTGTTAAAGTAAAAGTCTACAGCTGTGACAAACCAATAACTGTTGGTTCATAAACTATCAGAAGAAACATCTTCAAATCTAAATCCAAACATAAGAAATGTACAATCTTGCAAATAAGAAGCTGGAACGTAGAAATGTTTTTTGCCTTAAAAAATACTCTAACAATTAGGTGATAACAGAAAATGATTCAGGAACTACTTTCAAAGACTCGTTAATTAACACACTAAGTGTTTCTCTGGTTCTCACAGTGAGCCGTTTTCATTAGAAACTACATTTTACAGAACAAACCGTCGCTGAAGAAACAGACAAAAACGTTCTTGAATTGTTGTGAGGAATCGAAACGTTCTTTTTGGAGAAACTATTTGAATATTTGTGTTTAAAAAAGGTTCAATGTGTAAGATCTAGAGAGAGTTTTGGTTCAAAACATTTAAAAATGAACATTATCCACAGAATGTGAAGTGCTGACGTTGTGTCAAAGACTTTGTGTTCTGTTGCCTGATATTAGCATGCTAACCAGTTAGCCGCGGCCCGTCCTGTCTTGTAGTGAACCTTCCCGATACCGGCCGGCATTACTGTCTTTACTTTGCAGTAGATTCTGATTAATAATTCACTCATATTAAACATCAATCAATAGATGATGATGTTATATTTATGGATAAAGATAAGACGCCATTGATTGCTTGGTGAAATTCACAATCAAAGTCTATAGAAAAGAAAAAACTATAAGCTCCATCTTTACCAGCTGCAACATTAAAATGATAAACAATAATTATAATAAATACAATATACATAATTCAGTAACAGGCCGTTCTGCATAATAAGATAAACTACGTATTTCTACACTTTTCCTTCATTAAGTACCCCCCCCCCCTCTGGTTTTCCTCACATCAAACACACTTTCTCGTGTTTACCTGGCGATCGATTTCGTGCAGCCGGTACTCGATGGCTCTCTCCACGTATTCCTTCCTGTTGGAGAAAGTGAGCGGGATGCTGTTTCCTCCGGGGATGATGGGAACCATCTTTCCATCCGCACTCTGCCCGACGAAGGAGTCCAGAGGAATCATCTGAGACACAAAGAATAACGTCCAGTAAATGATGCTGCTGTCAGAGGACTTTATGTTTATTACTGTTTATTGTAAAGACGACTCATTTACAGTTAAAGGTACCCTGTGGTTTGAGCCTTTTCATTTGAACATATATTGTCAAAAATCACTCCATAGTTATATATCTATTTAAAGATTTGTATATATGTAAATATATATATATATAATTTTATTTTATTGCAATATTATGAACCATCCGGACCTCTCAGATCTACATTTGTCAAAACCAAAAACTGAGAAGCAGCATTCAGTTTTAATGCTCCATTTATATGGAACAAACTCCCAGACAATTATTTTAAATGAAGGCTGAATACTTTTCTTTCTGTAATCTCTTTTTAGTTTCTCCAAAAAATGTGATAATATTTATTCAGAGAATGCAGTTAGTGACAGTATGGGCTCCATGTTAACGTAGTAACTTTGCCAGAGGAGTCAAATGTGACCAAGATATTTGTCTAAACGAGGTGTTTTACAGGTGAACAGACTGTGTGATGGTGAGGTTGTTTCTTCAGCTTTGTTTATACTCTCTTTTGGCGTCGTAGCGTGAGTCTCCGCAAACGGCGTGGGAGCTCGGAGCATGAACGGATATGAAATATGTGCTGTTCACTGCATTATTCTCCGAAACGCCAGAGTGCGTACAAACAAAATGATGAGTGTAACTCATAGATATGCTCATAGACTGTAAAACGCCATAATTCAACCTCCAAAATGACGAGGAGGAATTTATAAACTACTTTATTACCTTTTTACAAGAACTGTAAAGAAAAAAGTCAAGTATTAAATGCATTATAAAGAAACAAAGGTTGAATATCCTGAAAACTATTTGATTTGGCTGCTAAATATTTACTCAAATGTAGATTTTTAAGAGCTCCTGTTTCTAAAGCATCTAAAAACAAGTTGTCCTTCTTTGTATTAATATATAATAGTGTTTTTATCAGTGAACTATCTGTGTGTAGTAAATTTCTCTTTACTCATCAGCAAACACTGGTACAGATATTTATCAATAAGCTTTTATCAGCAGAAATATCAGCCTGGTAGATTTAGAACGTTCAGCAGCCAGAGAATCATTAGTTTCATTGATTTGTTGAATCAACAGTCCATCAGAGCGTTTCTATTCAGCAACACTCGTCTGTAAAAGCTTTCCTTTGATTGAATTAACGATTCAACAGATCGTTTACAAAAGCTGAAATCAAATCATTTATTCACTGTCCTGTCAACTCGGGGTTATGATATCATCACGGAGACATTTGACAGCTCGTCTGCCAGCAGAGGAGCAGATCCTCTCCCCCTCCCTCCCCTCTCTCCTCTTCTAGTCTGGGATCGGGTCCAGGTCTCTGGCAGACAGGATATACGCTGCGTAGACCTCGGCGCTGGCATTCCTGCAGCGCCGGAGGGCTTTACAGTGTCGGGGTTGTGTGAGGTTAGTTTGGACAGAAGAGGGGCTTCTGGGGATACGTTGGCTTTCTGTTGGGGGGGTTTTGGCGGGGCTCACACCCAGCTCTCAGAACGCTTCAAACTGTTTCTGTCACTCTTTTGTTTCCAGTTCTGAGTCTGAACTTTGCGCAGAGATTCAGAACCAACGTTTGCTTTGGTTTTGTTCTGCTCTGCCGGCTGTAGACGGATTAACTCTCCTCTGAATCAGAGCTCACTGGGTGTGGTGCAGCGTGACATCATGAAGTTTGTTTTTTTGTGACGGTTTAAGGTTCAATATGTAGCTTTTTCACATTGAAATGCCTAAAAACAACCTGACCTATGTTATGTATTTTGTTGAGCTGTGTGCTTAAATTATCCTAAATCTTTCCAACAACTTTTTCACCAGAGAAATCTGTAGTTTTGCAAGGTGCGTTTCATTTGGTCACCTGTCAGTGGCGACATATCCTCTTTGTGCAGCATCAGTCTTGTGGTTGTCGGCATGAAGCTTTCATTAATTGACTTTTTACCCAGTTTCAATACACTTTTATAGGACTTCTGCATTATTAACTGGATGAAGGATTTTAGTCATCAGACGTCGAGATCTTAAGTTATCAGAGGAACAAGCTGAGCTAACGTCAGCGTCAGAAGGGCTCTCAGCCCCTCTGGGACCTTCTTGGGAAATCAGTGTGTTGTTTTCTTCTGAGAAGGCCCACTTTAAGAGACTTTAATCTCGGAGAATATCCATTTTCTATCTAAATGTATACATACATATACAGTACCAGTCAAAAGTTTGGACACACCTTCTCATTCAATGCTTTTTCTTTATTTTTATTTGTTTCTACATTGTAGATTAATATTGAAGACATCCAAACTATGAAGGAACACATATGGAATTATGTGGTAAACAAACAAATGCTCAACAAACCAGAATATGTTTTATATTTTACATTCTTCAAAGTAGTTGAATGAGAAGGTGTGTCCAAACTTTTGACTGGTACTGCATCTGTCATATATATATATAAATAAAAACATGTACAATCATCTACCACAAAACAATGCCAAAGACACAAGAAAGTATCCACATATCCAATCCATCCCAATATTAAAATCATAAAAAGTGTCCTCACCTCGTGGAAGTTCTCCTCGGTGATGCCGCTGTCTTCAATGTGAAGAATGCTTTTGAGCGTCTGCACATAGAGGAGGTCCACCTCCTCCAGGTCCTCCAGCTGCAGCGGGATGCAGCACAGCTGTTTCCACACCAGCGGAGCCAGGTGGAGGTCCAGGGGCTTCTTGGTGCGGATGGCCACGCCCATCAGGATGCCCAGGAACCGGAACTGCAGCATGTGTTCGTCCATGCAGGACGACGGGTTGAAGAGGAACCTGAGCAGATTAGAGGAGGCAGAAATATAGTTTGGTTTAAATGTGTTTCTTTGTCATAAAAGTCTGTCTGACATCAAGATAAAGAGGTGAAAATATTCTAAATATAGCGTTCACTTAAACTGATATTGATTCTTTTAGGTGTCTAAAATACGTCCACAGCAGGACATTGATTTTCTTTACACTGAAAAACATTAAGACTGTCCCTATAATTGAATATAATCCCATTTTCACATCATCCAGCATTACAAGCTAGAGTTTTCTATAACAAATGTAACACTTTGGGGTTTCAGCAGTGACATTCCAGCGTGTGCAACTTAAAAAAACAGTTTTTTACATTTTGAAAACCTAATTAAAGTTTTCAAAAGTGAGGATGGAGCTTTAATGGGAGCTGCTTTGTTTGACTCTCGTGTTTCAGGGTTACCATGGTGACTGACTTTTACCTTGACGAAGAGACAAAGATAGAAAGGAGGGCGGCAAGAGATGTCATGGAGCTTCAAATGCATGTAAGAAAATCTAATTAATCTAAGTTGTTAAATGAAAGATCTAGCTCGGGGAAGAAAAATAAAGACAAAGGTAATGAACATGAATCTTTGTCGTTAGTCCATGTTTCTATTAACATAATAATCCCTCATTCATTTGCATGTTTTTTTTTTAGCCTCTGTGTTGCATGTCTTCAGAGTACTTGACAATGTTCAATCTACTTGTATTAATATTCTCTCTTCTTTTTATTATGGTTTCTGCATGCTTATAAATGATGAATAACTTTAATCTTATATTCTGTTTTTTAGGGTGACTTTTTAAACATTAAAATAGCCTTATGGCTAATTGTGGCGCATTTAGAGAGATGTTTTATTAAATTTATTTATTAGTGCACTATCTCTATTAAATAAACCCCACAAAATAATATAAAAAAATATTGTAAATGTGTTTCTTTTATCTGCTTTGGAGTATCTGGATACCTTGTAGTATCAGAACGCCTTGTTTATATTGTTGTGCTTTTATTGTTTCTGTTTTTCCCATGTAAAGTGCCTTTGAGTATCTTATAAAGCACTATACAAATACATTTATTTTTTATTATTATTTAATTTTTTATCAATGAGCTGCCAAAGTATCAATATCATCTTTAAAAAGGAAAATAATAATACTGAAGAAATTTGTCAGATTGTCCTTTTTGTGTCCCTTTTATTCCTGTGGGATTATTGTGTGTTATTCCATATAGTACATAAAGTATCATGGTTTTATTTAAATGTCACATACTTTAAGGTAGACATGTTTGAAATGATAATCTTGCAAAACAAAATTAATCATCTATTATAGATGGTTAAATATCATACTGATAATAACAGTTTGTCTCTACTTAAATTCATCCCACATCTTTCAGAGCAGCAGGGTCTTTAGTGGTGGACAGTGAGGATGGATAAAGAGCTCTGTTCCCTCGTTGTTTCCTCACCTGTCTCTGTTGTAGCCGACCTCTGCGGTGGCGTTGGGGGAGGGGATGAGCAGGTCGACCACTCCGGTCTCCAGCTCCTACAAAACACACGATAACGGAACAAAGATCAGGACGCATCCAGTAAACTCCTGTCTTCTCCGGAATCATTGGTCAGGTGATCCGTCCTTACCTGACACATCTCTGTGATGGTGTCGTCAAACACCCCCCCCGCGTCGTCGGCCCCTTCGCCCACCAGTTTGACCTTCCAGGCCCTCGATGGCAGCCGGAGGTCGGAGGCGTTGAGCTTCACCACCTGACGGGCGATCTGCACGAAGATCGGTTTACACTTCCGACCCCTGAAGGAGAGTTTAAAAGAACACGTCATAAAGTCACGAGGGTTTTATTTAACTACTTCATTTTCATCATCAGTTCTTCTTTACTTCTGCTTTTGAGTCAGAAGACATCTTTTTTTTTTTAATTCTAACTTTATTAACTTTTCTTTTACTTTTGCATTATTTAAACCTCTGAACCTCAAAACCCGCCGGCGGGATCAAAAAGCATGTTTTCTCAAAACACCAAAACTTCTCCGTTTATCACAGCCAGAAGTAAAAACTTGTCGTCTGATATTCATCATTCCGACGGTCATTGAACACAACATGCCACAAACGCTTCGGACAGAAAAATTGTGATATTTCCCCCATTTTTTTCTATTCTATATGTCTCATTTCAAATCTTGTCCCAAATAAACCTTCAGCACATTATTGATTTGACTGAGACAAAAAATCTTTAAAATTTCTGCTGAACACTGACGCAGAGAGGAGAAGAGAGGCTGTAAGTACAGTTGTTAAATATGTAAATAGTTCCATATATATAAATGCATTAAGAGGCTCCATTCTTTTGCAACATTGGTAACACTTGAAAAAATGTTGCATATATAGATTACACTGGTTTTCCACCTTAATTCACTTCTATTGGTAATGAAATTAACAATTCTGTATATAAAAACACATTTTAATGAGGTTGTCCTGATGGTCACAGAGAAACAACTTATACTGTCATCACAAGGGTTCGATTCCAACCTTTGATCTGTCTTTGCCTGTCATTCCTCTCTCATTTAATTTCTTTACTTTTAAATAAAAGCCCAAAAAGTACTCGTTAAAATCCTTTCACCATAACCAATACTCTTCCACCTTCATTAAACACACACATAAACACAGACAGAGGCCCGTGTGGTACTGACCGTGTGGAGATCCGTTTGACGGTGATCTGGGGTCCGTAGTTCTTCCCCTGAACCATGGTCTTGCCTATGGAGCGCACCATGGGCAGAGTGTAGACCCTGGGGGCCAACAGGGGCCTCAGCTGGCCCTGAACGATCCCCCAGGTGCCGGCGTTGTAGTGGGACGTACAGCTCTGCACAGAAAGAATTTACCATAAATGTTGATGTCAGAGAGAACACACAGATATAAAGCGGTTCTACGTGTTCCTCCAGTAGACTGAGAACTCTCGCTGTCTCAAACTCAGTAAAAGCCTCACAAGTGAAGGAGGAAACAGCAGCAGTTCATCTCAACATCTGGACTACAAGCAGAACATCTGTCTGCAGAGATGATCAGTGTTCTCCTGTCTTTCTTTATTTACCTGGTTGTTGGGGCTGAGGTTGAGGAGCCTCCACGAGGAGTACATGAGGTCAGAGAAGTGGTAGAGGAGTCGCAGACGAGCCCTCACCGCCTCCATGCTGACCTCCCTCAGCCCGCTGTACTGAGGAGGCACCGCCACCGGGAGACCCAGCTGGAGAGGAACCGAGGAGCCTGAGGAGGAGGAGGAGGAGGAGGATGAGGAGGAGGAGGATGAGAAGGAGGAGGAGGAGGAGAAGGAGGAGGATGAGGAGGAGAAGGAGGAGGAGGAGGAGGATGAGAAGGAGGAGGATGAGGATGAGAAGGAGGAGGATGAGAAGGAGGAGAGGAGGAGGATGAGGAGGAGGAGAAGGAGGAGGAGAAGGATGAGGAGGATGAGAAGGAGGGAGGATGAGAAGGATGAGGAGGATGAGAAGGAGGAGGAGGATGAGAAGGAGGGAGGATGAGGATGAGAAGGAGGAAGGAGAAGGAGGAGGATGAGAGGAGGAGGATGAGGAGGATGAAGAAGGGAGGAGGATGAGAAGGAGGATGGAGAGAAGGAGGAGGATGAGGATGAGAAGGAGGAGGATGAGGAGGACGAGGATGAAGAGGAGGATGAGGAGGAGGAAGGGCACATGCAAATAGGAATGAGGAGCTTTCTGCCTGATATTTACTACACGAAATGGAAACCTGACCTCCAGGATAAAGTGTCTGTCCACTAAGACAGAGTGTGTGTATATGTGTGTTGTGTGTGTGTCAGAGTGTGTGTGTAAAATAAAAATAAAATATTGTGTATATGTGTGTATGATGTGTGTGTGCGTGTGTGTCAGAGTGTGTGTGTGTGTGTGTGGAGAGGGTGAGAGGGATTGTGTGTGTGTGTGTGTGTGTGTGTGTGTGTGTGAGTGTGTGTGTGTGTGTCTAACCTGGAGCTCGTGGCGGTACCGAGGGAGCCGACCAGGCGGCGCTGTGGCAGCGTCCGGCAGAGATCTGGTGGATGTTTTTTCCCTGCAGCACCGTGGCCACCGTTGGCTCTCTGACGTGGTTGGTGTGGCCCAGACCGAGCTGCACAACAAAAGAGAGAGATCAAAGTCACGAGAAATAATGAAAGGAATATCTCAACATCATCAGCGGTGCTGCTAACGTTACTAGCTCTCCTGTTGGTTTAAACACAGGTTGGTTGTTTACATTGTAACATTATCAGAGATCAGAGACTAGAAAAGCATAAATGAAGTCCTGATCTCATGTTTTACTGAATATTGGAGGATAACGATCGTCAGTAAAACTTTATTTACACTGTGATGGTTAACGTTTAACTGTGTCATTAATCAGAGGTTTACATGAGTGCCTAACCTTAAGGGCGGATCCGTATAGATCATGGATCTACAACAGTCCGTTACACCACTACTATAGAAGGCTATAAAAAGCATTAATGACAATTTGTTTTCACATTAAAATCCTCCAGACTGACTGACGACCTTTCATGTGGGGTTCGGTGTGTGAGTGTGTGTATATATGTGTGTGTGTGTGTTTGTGTGTGTGTGTGTGTATATATGTGTGTGTGTGTGTTTGTGTGTGTTCATGTGTGTGTTCAGGAGGTTACCTGTCCCTCTGAGTTGCTGCCCCAGGTGTAAACGTCTCCCGTGGAGGAGAGCACCAGAGTGTGTTCGGCTCCGACGGCCACATCCTGGATGTGGATCCCCGACAGAGCCGGGACCTGCTGGGGCCGGTTGTGGTTCCTGGCTCGGCCTTCTGGTAAGCCGATCAGGCGGTCTGTGATCAGAGGAAGAAAAATAATATATAAATAAAAACAATGCAAATGATCTAAATCTGACCTTTATTGTGAAAATACTGCAATTATGACTCGTTTACAGCAAAAGGTTTCATATAAATACCATATTAAGTTACTCAAATGTAACTATGAACACAGTATTTATCAGTACTTGACCTACAACTACTTTCAATTTTGATTAATTTGCTGGTTATTCTTCTCAATTCATTATTTAGTCTATAAAACATCAGAAAAAAGTGAAATAACTAAATGTCACAAAGCCAAACGTTAGATGAAAAGCTGGAAATATTTCACTAATTTGCCTGATAAATGAATAAACTGATATCAAAATAACTGTTGATTTCTTTCCTAATGATATATTAATCATTTTATCATATTATTATCATATCATATAAAGGAAAAGTTGGGGAGGAAAGAGAATTTCACAGTACCTTGGCCAAAAGTGAAAACTTGGCCGTCTTTGGTTAAAGCCACAGAGAACTGGGTTCCACACGCCACTTTGTTGATGCCGATTCCACACAACACGTCCACTTTCTACGGAATCAAGGACTCTAAATGAACCTTCATTACATTCACTTCATAAATGATCATTTTTGTTGGTGAACATCATGTTTTTACAGCTCAATAGAAGCTTTGAATGTAACACAATGCCGTTGGGTACAGCTCCACAAAGCCACAGCTCCTACCTGAGGTGAGGACTTGGCCGTTGAATTGCCGAGTCCCAGTTTTCCGTAGTCTCCGTCACCAAAAGCCCAAACCATCGTCCCGTCAGCAGAGACGACCAAAGTGTGGTTCAAACCACAAGCCACCTGAGAAGGGAAGCACATGGAAACATGAACTCATCTACTGAGTGTTTTTACTAAACCTTCAAAGTGTTTCAGATGTCAGAACAACTAAATACAAATGTGAACATGTGGCATACAAACTCCGCATCTTAGAAAATGTTAAATAAACGCAAACTTTGCCCCTTTGTAAGTTCTAGTGGTGCAACGGATCATTGTCAAACGGTGACCCGTGTAATGTTAACCATCACAGTGTAAATAAAGTTTTACTGACGATCGTTATCCTCCAATATTCAGTAAAATATGAGATCAGGACGTCATTTATGCTTCTCTAGTCTCTGATCTCTGATAATGTTACATTGTAAACAACCAATCTGTGTTTAAACCAACAGGAGAGCTAGTAAGGAGAAAAAAATAACACGATAAATTACTATAACATCTGAATTTTTAATGGTTTACTGACTTTTGAGCGGTTGAAATGATTTTTGGGACAGAGCTTTGTAGACCAGCTGCTATAATCAAACAACAAAGGGATCATACATGATCAGTTAGAGGAAGAAATGTGATCAGAGATCTAAAAGTTATATTTGCTACTTTTTTCTTTTGTGCTGATCCGATCTGAACCCTGAGTTTTATGATCCGTTGCACCACTACTAAGTCCTTTTACTCTTCTGTCCTACCTGTCCGACTTGGTATCCCTCCAGAGCGGTGACCTTCTCTGGAAGCTTCTTGTTCGAGGTGTTTCCCAAACCCAGTCTGCCGTAATCACCGTTTCCAAATGTGAAAAGCTTCCCATCAGCTGTTACCACTGCCGAGTGTTTGAACCCACAGGACATCTAAAAAAATAAAGAAGAGCAAAGTGAAGCAGATTGTGAAACCAACCAGACACTAAATATCACTATTATGACCCCGTTGAGCTAGTACTGACCTGCACCACCTCCTCCCCCTGCAGCGCTTCGATCTGTCTCGGGCGGCGCTGGCGGTCGCTGTTCCCGTGGCCCAGCTTGCCGTAGTCTCCGTCGCCCCAGCTGAACACCTCCCCGCTCTCCGTCAGAGCCATGGAGTGACCGTCGCTGCCGCATGACGTCACCAGCTGAGTCACAACAAAACCTGAGAGGGCAGAGAGACGACAGCGAGGTCAGAATGACAGGGACTTTATGTGGATCAACTTTGATGCAGCATATTTTAACATATAGCTAATTTCTCTTTCACATTCATCCCTCCACTTCTAATCATGTTGAATGTTACAGTAGGAGGATGTTTTGTTCATAAACTGTATAAAAGAAGTGGACATAGTCGTCTCAATGGCACAAAACACTAAAGGTGGAGCTAATGAAGCGGAATAAAACATTTTTAGGAGACCAAAAAGTTACATTTAACTCTCTTGAAGTGAAAACACACTGTGAAAGGGTCAAAGTTGTAAGTCGAAAACACAGACAACGCTGTGACACAGACCTGTCAATCAGAGTGTAGCCCCGCCCTAAAGCATCCCCTGCTTTATGGTGTGTTTGACTCTAAATGGAGCATCATTTACTAAATGAACATCATGCTGTATTGAAGAAGACTTGAAACTAGAGATTGAGACCATAAACTCATGTTTACAATGTTTACTGAGGGAATAAATCAAGAGAGAAGTAGAGTCATTTTCTCATAGACTTCTATACAACCAGAGGAGTCGCCCCCTGGTGGACAGGAGAGAGAATGCAGGTTAAAGACACTTCCACGTCGGCTTCACTGTTCATAACAGGAGTTTGACGGCTGGTTTTGATACATTTCCCAGTGCATGACTGGGTCGAATAGCTGGTTCCGATGATTCAGATATGATAAAAAGCTATTTAACTCCAGCTGTCATCAAAAGACACAGTTGAGCAGGTCTTACTCTCAAACAAAACACATTTATGAATCAGTTATTCCAGCGATATATATCCATCCTCTAAAGTGTGTGTGTGTGTGTGTGTGTGAGTGAGTGTGAGTGTGTGTGTGTGTGTGTGTGTGTGTGTGTGTGTGTGTGATATTTCAGCTCCACCTTGCAGAGCGGAGACGACGGTGAGGACGTGGAGGTCGTCAGAGTTGCCCTGACCCAGACGGCCGTAGCTGCCCTCTCCACAGGCCAACACCGTCCCGTTGGGCTGAATCACAAAGGTGCAGTTCTGACCGCAGACCACCTGGAGGAAGGAAACACAGAGGAAACGGATGCAGGGAATAAACACCGAAGAAATGCTGCCGGAAAACTACAGATAAACAAAATCACATTATAAGACAGTAGATAACAACAGGGGTCATATTTTAAAGCTGGTAAAGAACCGACTAAACATGTCAGAGGAAATATTTGCCGTTTGATTAAAACATTTTAAATCCCTTAACTCAAAGAGGAACTCCAATGATTCGATATAACATTTACATAAAGTTTGGGGATTCCCAAGTGACAAACAACAACAATTAACAAACATGCTTTTTATCTGTCGTCCCAAACACTGGATCCCACAAGCACAATGTGATTCTTTAAACGTGTTCTTCTTTCTAAAGGCAAAAAAAATGCATCTTATAGTGCCAGATTATAAAGTAAAGTCAAACATATTACACATAAATAAACAAAGAAATAAATGTTGTCAAGAATGAAAATACCCCAAATAAACACTGTTAAAGAACTACTTGATCACTATTAGTAATTATTTTACCTCTTGGGTTCGGGATCATATTTGATTTGTTTAAAAATGCCAAATAAATAAATTAAATATTATTATTTTAAAAGCAGTTGTATAGGAATGATTCTGTCCAAAGCTTATAGATCACTAGAAGCAGTTTCCACTGTACTTGTTTTCCAGTTAAGTATAAATATAAATATATATAACAAAGACGTGACATGTGTGTGTTTGTACCTGTTGAGCCTGAGAAAAGGACGGGGCGGTTGTGGGAACCAGGATGTTTCTGCCGGCCTCTGCCAGCTGGCCGTGTCTCCCTGCACCCCACAGAAACACGTCACACTTCCCCCCGAGGTGCCAGTCCTGCAAACACACACACACGTTAAAAAAATAAATAAATATTATTATCGTCACAGTCTGTGAGTAAGCAAACAAACCATTTATTAAAGCTAATCTGGGTCTCGATCAAATTACCTCTGGTCTGGAGGTGGCCCAGGACATGATCTGTTCATCCATACCAGACACCCATTTGCTGTTGTCCTGGAAAACCAGAGTTGAACACTGTTATTATATGCAACAGTAGGTGTTAATTAGATAACGAACAGTTAAAGCATGCAGCAGCCTGCCTCACCATGAGCAGAGCCATCTCGTCTTTGGGCACCGGCTCCAGGTCGGGAACGGAGAACGACTCGGAGAAGTTGGCGCCTCGAGCGAGGGCCTCGGCCGCCTTCACCGTTGTAGAGAAGCAGTCCAACCAGGCCCACTCGCTGGCACACCAGACGGCTAAACCAGACTCCGGAGGGCAGTGTCGGAGGCTGGGCGGCACAGGGGGGCGACACAGGAGCTGGTCCAGGTGGAGCCCCACGGCCAGGGAGGCTAGGCACTGCATGTAGGGGCTGTGGACCAGCTGCTCACCACACACCACGTGGGGCTGGAGGTGGAGGAGAAAAAAGGAAACATCAGCTACAACTGGCAATGATGGAGAACGGAGAACTCAAGTGATGTGAAAAAATATCAAAAATAATTCCAGAAATTATGAGATAATATGTGAAACAAATGTGTGAAAAATGTCAGAGAAATATCCTAATATTATTTGTAAAATATGTTAAATAAAATATGTGAAAAATGTGGAAAACATCAGAAAGATGTCCCATGAGTATGTGAAAAATGTTCAAAAAAATATCAGAAAATTATTAGTAAAATATGTGGAAAAAAAATTGTGAACTCAGTCCAAAATATGTGAAAAATGTCTGAGAAATATCTAAATATTATTAAACTGTTGTTGAGTTTTATGGCAGATAAAATCCATAAGTGTTGCATTAATGCCATCTGCTGGACTCCCTCGTCCCATCACGACCAGCATTGCCATGACATGTGTGAAAAGGTGCAAAATGGGAATGCTGTGCATCTTGTGCATGTGTGAATAATGAACACCACAAGCAATGCCTGAGAGATTGTCACATTAATATCCCTGGATGTGAACGAGGCTTTAGATACGTATTAAATGTGTGTGTACCTTCTCGTAGGCGTACTGCTCCTGCAGCATGACAGGAAGTCTCTCCAGGAAGGCCCTCATGCAGGGCGCCATGTTGAGGCCGACCACCCCCTGCTTCTTCAGAGCTGTGCGACACGTGGCCAGCACATGGTTGGACGCCATGAACTCTTTGGAGCAGTTCACGACCAGCACGTCCTGGAAAATGAAGCAGACCAGAGAGTAAATAAATAATCATCTTATTTCAGTCATGCAGCTAGAAACACAGGGAGTCGGAATACAGATCCGGTAAGGATGTGGTACCTTGGACCTGTTGGAGCAGACGGCGACACCCACATCTGGGATCCAGACAATATTCTGGATCGCACCTGAACCGGCTACAACCGACTGGAGCACCGACCCATCCTGTTAGAAAAAAACACACACACAATGAACCACAGTGTGAGATGAGTGTGTGTTCATCTGTGTTACCTCTACCTGCAGTGTTTGCATGCATCCTGTGTGAGTTCCTCACCCGTAACGACCAGATGTTCATGAGGCCTCCCAGTCCTCCGGATGCCAGAGCCAGACCGTCGGGGCTGAAGGCCAGCGTTCTCACCGGGGTGATGTGGCCCTTCAGCTGGAAAACACACGCCGCTCCATTGCCGGACCACCGGGAAGACTGCAAGAACACAGAGTGTTTTCTCTTACGACTCTATATGTGTGTGGAGAGAATAAACAGCTTGATAAAGTGATGAATGAATTCAAATATTTAGAAGTTGAGGCACAAACGACCTTCAAAATTCCCCAAATGTTCACAAATTTTAAATAAACAGCAACATTGTTGACATTATTACATCAATATCGTGTAAGTACCATGAATTTAGGTTTTGCTTCATTCTCCCACCATCCCTCGGACTCAGAGGAAGAGGAATCTGGGAAGTTAGAGATGTTTTGAGGAACAGTCCAGACTGACACCTGGCCGTTCTGACAGCATCTGTGAAAAAACAACAGCAGACCATTAAAATACACTGAACACAGGAAGTGTTCTGTCATGGAAATATGTTATGCTTGTGCCGAAGTTGAGAACGAGTTTGAAGGACTCTTTTAAAGGATGACGGCAACATGAGTGTGGAGGCGAACACCTCATAAACTCAAGTGGTGTAACGGACCATTATCGATCTGTGATAACACAGTTCAACGTGAACAATGACAGTATGAATTAACGTTTCACTGACAATCGTTATCCGCCGATATTCAGTAAAACGTGCATTCAGGACATCAGTATTTTTCTAGTCTCTGATCTCTGATAATGTTACATTGTAAACAACCGATCTGTGTTTAAACCAACAGGAGAGCTAGTAACGTTAGCAGCACCGCTAACGGCTAACAAATAGAGGTTCAGTTCAGTTATGCGTTCAGGCTCTGTTCAGTGAAAATGAGTATTGGTTGAAGGTAAATTGTGACATTATCATGATGTGTTCACATGTAATCTGTAAAATGTAGTGTTGGTGATGAACTAGAATAAATCCAGTAGTTTGAAGGAGATGTTTTCACATTAATATAAAATAAATATTAGAGATGAATTATGATGTTTAACTTCATAACACTAGCTCTAAGATTATAATACATCAATAAAACTAATAATGACAAATATTTTATTTCCTTATCATTTGAATTGTGTGTTTTTATGAAGATAAAAAAATCACTATAATTTACAATAACAAAGTAAAAGTATAACATTTAGTATTTTTTATGGTTTACTGACTTCAGAGCGTTGAAATGATTTTTGGGACGGTGGCAAAAACAATAGAATACTCTGGATCCTTGTAGACCAGCTGCTATAATCAAACAACAAAAGGTATCTGTATCTAACAATATGGATCATCAATTATAGGTAATTAGTATCAGAGGCAAACTCTAAACGTTATATTTGCTCTATTTTTTCTTGTGTGCTGATGCGATCTTTGACTCTGATCACTGACACAATCCGAACTGTGAGTTTTATGACCCGTTGCACCACAAATAAACTCAAATAAAAAACCAGTGAGTGTAATCGGGTACTGGTACTTGAGGACGACCTACATGGCTAACATGCTGAGGGGCTTCGGGCCGCGTCCCATCAGGCCGCACCAGGCCACGCCGTTAACCGGGGACGGGTGTCGAAGGCTCTGCAGGCAGCGCCAGCCGGAGCCGGAGTGAGAGTCCGGACTGGCCCACAGCTTCACCGTCTCCTCTTTGGCACAGGTCAGTAAGATCTGACCGTTGGGACTCCACTTCATACTGGTGATCGACTCCTGCAAAACACAACACGCAGAGAGAGTCAGTTCTGAGGAGCAGTGATGAAAAGGGGACGATAACCAAAGAAAATCGAATTTATCGTGACAAAAAAAGGGTTTCGTAAACAATCAAAAAAGGAGACGAGATTGTGAGGAAGGGAAGATTTAGGAAGAGATCCAATCAGAACTGATCTCGACAGCTCAGTGTGGAAGGATCCTCTCGTGTGGTTGTGACTCTTTTGCCATGTCATCACTATTCATATCTAACAACCAAAGTCTTTATGATTAAATAATGTACTAGAGCACAAAGTTCTTTATACATCGAGCCTCATAATTTTGCTCTCAAAGTGAACCAGACGCATTTAACTTTTGGTCTTTTGTGGATAAAAGGTTATATTGTTGTTTCTTTATGAGACTTGTTTTTTTATGTATCTGATTTAAAGATATTTAAGGACATGTTTCATATCACAACTGATAAACCTGTGTCTGTTTCGTACAGTATAACCTTAATACCATTCTATAATAGCAGGTTAATAGATGTTTCTATCAGGAGTATTTAAAGTGTTTGGAAACCCTTAAATAAAGTAACACACTTAAACTGAACTTGTTAGATTTTAGTGGACTAAATTCTAACCATATTTCGCGAACTAAAGATAAAATAAGATTAGATAGAACTTTATTAATCCCCAAGGAAAATCTTGTGCCAGAGTTTCTTTAAAGATTACAACAGAAGAATAGTAAAAAACAATAGAATAAAAATATAAACATATATTAACAATAGTAAAAAAATTATTAAGTGTAAAAAAATTATAATGACATCATTGCAAAATATACAATAGCAATAAGAGTAAGGTAAATAAATCAAAAAAAAAATTCAACTAAAATTGAAAAAGTAAAATACAACAACAAAGATTAAGTACAAGAGTAAAAATACGGATAACAAATAAAACAAATTAAGTGTATAAGAAGTGAAAAAAATATATATTTAAATGACAAACAAATTTATTTCAACCAAATTAAACATTGCAGTTAACATTATCTCTGCTGGGAGTAATAAAGTAATAAAGTAGAAAAGTAGTAAAGTAGAGACAAGTAGAAATGGTTTACCTTGTGAGCATCGATGACCACGATGGCTCCTTTCTCTAACGGCTCTTTGGATCCGATCAGCAGCTTTCCGTCTGCGTAGCCGACAGCGAACGGCTTGTTCTCACTGTACCAGGCTATGTGCATCACGGCCACTGAGAGAGGAAGGAAGCGCGTTAATATCTGACATTAGTAAAATAATATCACCACTACGAACACACAGGAATAACTGGTCCGTACCGTCTTTCCTGTAGCAGTGCTCCAGCTCGGTGCGGTGCATACTGGAGCCGTCCAGAACCTCGATGAGGCCCAGAGATCCGTCCATCCGTCCCACCAGCAGCATGTCTTTGGGTTCTCCGCACCACAGGGACTCTGCCTCCTCTTTGGGCCAAGCCAGCGCCGACACCCAGTGAGGCTGCACGTCCAAGAGGCCCTTACCACCTTTAGAGGAGAGGAGGTCAAAGGTCAGTGTGGAGATTTATATCAGTCAGAGAATTTAAATTTAACGTTCAAACATTTGTAATCTGCTGCCACAAAACTGGATTGTGTCCAGTCTGATGTCTGAGAGGACTGAATGGTCTTTCATGCTTTTATTTTGTAGAAAGTCCTCTTTTATTTTGTAGAAAGTCCTCTTTACTAATAGATAATATTTGGTTTTGTACCTGCGTCTGTATTTGCTTCTCCAGGAACACTGTTTGTATTATATATAGTACTTATTGTGAATCGTAGTTATAGTATGAGATGGATCTAAGTTACATTTTGTCTTATATTTTAATATATTAACAGTAGGCCTACATCATTGGATTATAATAATTTATGTATTCATCACGATAATGTTGCAGCTGGTAAAGGTGGAGTTAATTTTAGATACTTTACATACTTCTAATTAGGCATAAAATACTTAATGATACATCATAGTTTAATAGTTGATTTATATTTTGTATTGGGAGTCTGAATCTGCAAAGTAGCCTAACTAGTAACTAATATTGTTTAATAAATGTAGTGAAGTCAAAAGTGTAATATTTTCTCTTCGATGTAGAGGACTAGAAGTATACATAGTAACATAAAATGGAAATATTCAGGTATGAGTACCAAAATGTCTACTTAAGTAGAGTATTTAAGTAGCTTAAATGTCACATTGCACCTCTGCTAGAACAAGAACACAAAGTTCTTCACAGATTAAGCGTCTTTATTTGTCTCTAAAGTGCACAAGATTGATGCATTTAACTTTAAAAGGTTAAATGCTTTTTGTGAGTCAAGACTCACAAAGCAATGAGATTAAACTGTTTTTATTTCTGTTAAAATAAGACGAAAAACTTCAATATAACAGCTGATTCCAGACTTTTCAACAGTTCAGTATGTTCACACTTTCCTATGGAAGCAGCTTTAAACTATATTAAGGTGTTTAATGGACTGTGGCTTAAACTAACAGCTCAACCATGAACCAGAGAAAGATGTTAATGACATACAGAGTCGCATTTAAAAAGGCAGAATAGTGAAAATGTGCTCATGAAAGCTGATAGGAATCGTGGACGTCGGTCCTGGAGGCGACTGAAAGTTGCCGAGGACAGATGGTTGGTGCTGCAGGGCGCCAGAAATAATGATTGGATCAAATCCAGAGCATCTATTTTTAACAGGGGCGATGAAATCTTAACGCCGTCTCGTTCTTATTCTGTTGACCTCACACACCGGCGACACACGCCGAGGCCACTCAACACGTTTTAAAATTAAACTGCTTTTCAAAACAACACAAATGGAGCTTATCATTAACACACGGGTCTAATAAAATGAAAACAGAGCGAAGAACCCAGAGGAGCTGGTAAAACATATAAAAGCTTACCATTAACCTGCCAGATGTTGACCATTTTCTCCATGGCGGACGCCAGGTATTTTCCAGTGACGCTCCAAGCCAGAGGAGACATGCAAGGGTCGCTGGGAGACCCCAGACCGGACATCCCGTCCTCCGAAGAGCCGTCACTGATGAGAGACAACACAATATAACACAAATGAGACCAAAACTTAAAGCTGCATTACACCTGTTGGCAGCCGAAAATAAAAACATCTGACATATTATCACCTTATAAAGTTACGTGAAATGTGTCTTTGTGTATTTACACACATCGACGGAACGGCATTTATTTGAATTAGGGAAGGTTCTTTAAACAATCGCCAAAATACACCGTTAATCGAAGCCAGAAGCTGTTAAAAACAACATTATCGTCAGATGTTCAACTTTGTCATTGAACACATCATGTGTGATGAAGTAATTTGTCAGAAAAAGCAGCAAAAACAACGCTAAGAATTGTGATGTGTCATTATAAACATTTATTCTACTATTTATGTCCCATTTAAAATTTCGCCCCAAATAAACCAGGTGAAGTAACCAGATTCTGTAAAAAAACATTACATTTTGAGCTCCTCAGTGCAACTAGGAAGCCATTCAACTTGTATTTTCTTCTTTTTAATGATTCATGGCATTTTAACTGTGTTCTATTACACAAACAAAAATGTTTGAGTTATCTCTACTTCTAGTCATGATTGTTCTGTTTACATAGAGGTGCAGGACCTTTATATTGCAGTGAAATCAAGGCCACGGAAAGAAAATGTGACAAAGAAACTCCCCGAAAGTGCATGAGGTTCAGAGGGTTGAACAAAAAAAACCTATAAAACATGCTGTAGCTGCAGGAGAAAGAATATGTTTTGATCAGTTCTATGATACCAGAGCTGTACTGCAGCGTTTCCCTCCAAATGCACCTCTGGTTTCATGAACACACTGAGGTATGAGCAGGTGGAACATGGGGATTTTTCAGAAAGCCTTACTCCTTGTTGAAGATGCAGGTCTGCTGGAGGGTGTACTGGTTCTTGGTGACGTTCCACATCCTCACCGTCCCGTCGTTTCCACTCGTAGCCAACAGGCCTTTCTTACTGCACCAACCACACGTGATGACCTGAGAGAAACAGACTTTATTTAACACCAAACAGTTTATATATTTAAATATTTTAGACAGAGGAACACTCCTGATCCCATTTTGACTCACCCTGCTCTGGTGAGCCTCCAGCTTGATGTAGGAGCACTTCCGCAGATCCCCCGCCATGTCGGCGAAGGTCTGCGGCCGGCTGTGGTTGTTGTCGCGGTCGTGTGCGGCCAGCGTGCGGACCAGCTGCTGGGCGGCCCACTGGCGGTGCTGCGAGGAGAGCCGGGAGGACAGGCAACAGGCCGCCAGAGCGTTGGCCAGCTCCAGAGGCCCTACAGCGGAGGAATTATGGGAAGGATGGGCATACAAATGCGCAATTAGACCTGCTCGACACGGAAAAGAAGGTGACAGGATGGCCCGGTGAGTGAGAGAAGCAAACAAAAACAAACACAAAAAAACACAAATGGCACAGAAGAGTGACCCAAATGAAGAGAGAGAAACAAGCTGGCACAGGAGTCATGTGTGGATGAAAGACATTACTGATGAAATATACAATTATGAGATGATTAAAATACCAAATAAAAATAAAAAAAACACATGATGGATAGAATAAATAGAATGCAGCGATGTTGTCTTGCAGGGATAGTTCACCCAGAAATCATATCACAAAAATAGATATTTTTCTCCTACCTTTTGTCCTATTTATCAGTCTAAATTGTATTTGTGTGGGCTGCAGAGAGTTTGATATATCTGCAATAGAGATGTCTGCTTTCTCTCCAATACAATGGAACTAGAGGTCACTCGGCTTGTGGTGTTCAAAGCACCAAAAATACATTTGAAAAACTAAATAGCAATGTCTCTGTCCATAAATCAGTTTCATGTAGGAACTATCTTCTTCTATCTTCTACCGAACAAAATGCTCCATTTGTATCGCCACAGAAGGAAGTGTGCGACCACTAATGGACGAGATGTAAACATTAACGGCGTCCTCCTCATCTGAGCTGTAACGTTAGCTAGCTATGTGGTGCTAGGAGAGGTAGCAGTGTCCAGTAGAGATGCACGCTTTCCTTCTGAGAGGTGATACAGCTGTCGGGGGTAGTTCGGTATAAAGAAAATAGTTCCTACATGAAACTACTCACAAAAAGGTCTGTGGATTATCTTGAGTAACCGGGTCATGACTTCTAGAAAGAGACATGGTTTCAAATGTAAATTCTCTACGGCCGATTTCTCCAAAATTAACTCTCACTAAAACAGTCTAGATTTATAAATAGCACTACAGGTAAAAAAAAAAAAAAAAAAGAGAAAAAGGCAAAGAAAGATATGTGTTTTTTGTTGTTTTTGGAGTGAACTGTCCCTTTAAGAGAAATTGCAAGTCATTTTGACACATGGCTGAAAGATAAAAGTATGAAATGTGGCTGAAATAATGAAGGCAGTGCAATGTGCAGTGTGCGTAATTACTCTTATATCAGAAAAAAATGGAAAAATGCAAGAAAAAAACTACTAATATGAAATATGGTTAACTCTGAGCCCAATGAGACAAGACGACTGGATGACATTGAACTCCAGCTTCTTTATATCTCCAGCTCCTCCGAGTCTACAAACCTCTTTTCTCCATGTCGGCCTTGTCGTACGCAGGTCTGAGTCGGGCCCCTTTATCCGCCAGCAGGGCCACCAGAGCCTGAGTGACCACGAAGTTCGGGGAGGTGACGAGCTTGTTCTCCTCGGCAACGCCGCGCAGGAAGCTGGGCAGGAACTTCCTCTGGATGGGGTCGTCCACCGTCGTCAGGTTCATGCCGGTCGCTGCAGAGATCAGGTTCTGGAGAAGAAATGATTCTTGTGTTATATGTTGAGTATTTATACAGTTGTCAATAATCGATTAGCTGCATGTCTGAGACACATAAAACACATTTGATCTGTTAAATCATTAGATGTGACATGAGAAGAACCAGGATGTTGAGTAACATGTAGTACCTGAGTGCAGAGCTGCACCAGCAGCTTGGCGGCGTTGGGACTGTTGGAGGCCAAGCAGCCCACGGCGGTGCTGAGGTAAGCCAGACAGGAGATGGGTTTGCTGGCCTTGGTGGCCCCGCGGGGCCTTTCAGAATGACCGGAGCCCGACGTAGGACTGGTGGAAAGACCGGCTCGGCCCGCTGCTGCCAGACACATCAGCCTGACCAGAGTCCTGATGTCGGTTAAACCCAGAGACTCCAGACCGGCTGCAAGGCTGCAGCTAGAACCGCTGTGTGAGAGGGAAGGGAGGGTGGAGGAGGGAGAGGGGGGAGGGGGAGGGTGGAGGAGGGAGAGAAGTAATTTGTAATTTATCACATAACAGACAGAAACCTGCTTTCATCTAACCGTCAAGGACATTTTTAGGGTCCCAGTGAGGCGGCAACCTCCAGTTCTGAAAAAGTGAAGTGAATGCTTCATGTCTTAAAGCTGCATTCTCTCTGCTGTCCACCAGGGGGCGACTCCTCTGGTTGTATAGAAGTCTATGAGAAAATGACTCTACTTCTCTCTTGATTTATTCCCTCAGTAAACATTGTAAACATGAGTTTATGGTCTCAATCTCTAGTTTCAAGTCTTCTTCAATACAGCATGATGTTCATTTAGTAAATGATGCTCCATTTAGAGTCAAACAGACCATAAAGCAGGGGATGCTTGAAAATATTATAATGGCTGACAGTATGTTGTTTAATTGTTGTTTTTTTTATACGACAATATAGTGGCTTTATGGTATAAATAGCTAGACAGCTTATGTATTTGTTTTGTTAATATTTTACTAATTAAAGAACTGGTGATTTTTTAACTCAAATGATCGAAGTCTGTGAGATTACAGGAAGTTTTTAACCCATGAAGATTTGTTCCAAAGTTACGTGTCATCCCGTCCTTGTGTTGGTGAGATTACCTGACGGACAGCAGGGACAGGGCTCTCATCACCATGGTCCGGGCCAGCAGCACCTGGGCTGCGGCCGTCACCCTCCTCAGCGCCATCACCCGGTCGTGGGGGTTCTGGAGGGCGGCGGCCTGCTCGCCGAGGGTCACTCTGCCCGACGAACTCTTATCCACCGAGGTCTGACAGCCTGAACACATAAACAAACACACACTCTCTTTACTGCTGAGGCTTCACTTCAGTTTGATATCCTTAAACATGTTGCTGTGATGGGATCTGGTCCTCACCTATCTGCAGCAGCGTCTCCTCCATGCTGTTGCTGGCCGTCACCATGGCGATGGAGGCCCCCAGCGGGTCGCTGTCGGGGAACTGGACGGCCTCGGGGACGATCCTGCGCTCGCTGAGACCCAACGGCCCGGCCAAGAGCTCGAACTCCTCCTCTCCCGTCAGCTTCTCGTCTTCGTCCACGTCCAGCATGTCCCAGTCCTCTGCAGCGGGATGGACGGACGCAACGCATTCCAAATAAAAGACAGAATTAACATCTTTTTACAATTTACACTGGAAATGAAGAAGGAAATGAGGAAGTTCTTGAGATAAAATGAGAATAAATATGAAACAAAATTTTAATCATACCCTTTGAACTTAAAAGAAAGAATTTGAAATCAAAGCTGGTTAACAAGATGAGATAACCCAAACGTCATCATATCACATGTTTGAAGTGTTCACATTAAGCTGTACCTTCATAGACACTGTCCTGTTTTCCCAGCAGGTCTGGAGCCTGTCCTTTATACCTGAAAACACATCAGAGAATAAAATAACATGAGAAGGGATCAGTTTTAATTCAATTATACAACAAAGTAGAACAAAATAAAAACAGAAATAACACAGTGACAGTCAGTTAAAATGTTATTATAGAACACTTGGGTGAAGAATGATGTAAGAAATCAAACTATAAAACTTCTATAAATGATAAATGTCTTAAGTTATGTTATTGTGAATATCACATAACTTAAAGCATGAAACACCAAAGTATTGTTTACATTTTGTACTAGCTTGTCATTTGCAAGTGTTGATTGTAAAAAGAATGAGGAACTGCCTTTTTATTTTATGTCATTTAATTTAATTGAATTTTGCAAACTAGAATATTTTGATTATCATATAAGTTATACTGTGTACTGAAAAACAAATACATAAATTGGGGGGCGTGTCGGCTATGTGATTTTACTTTTACTGATAAAAAAAAGTTTTAAAAATGTAATTTGATCATCTGTCCAGTTGCTATTCTTGTTGATTCAAGAAGTGATGTTTTTTTTTCAAAACAGAAACACTAAAGGTAGCGTAAAGGAGGGAGAATTAGGAAACCAATAGCGAGCTCATACATGTTATAATCAGTCATAATGTGACAAAAACATTCAAAATGCTGAGATACAGCCAAGAAACAAATAAGATAAGATAAAATAATCCTTTATTAGTCCCATAGTGGGGAAATGTATTATAAATCAGTAAATAAGTAATAACACAGTAAAGAATAATAAATAAGTAAAAAAACATTTGCTTCCTTGTTTTTCTCAGGTGTGTGCGTACCTCTCCACGATGGGGACTTTGGCCTTGCTCTTGATGGCCAGGTACTTCTCTCTGCAGCCTCCACACAGCAGGTAGTAAGGGTTCCCGCTCCCGCACTCCCCTCCGAACCAGCCGTCCACGTAGGAGCCGTTGCTGCGGTAACCCTGTCGGTTGGCGCTGCGGCCGCACCCCGGGTGGCTCTTCTTCATGTGCTGGTTGAAGTTGGCCACGTTGGCCTCGCACAGCTCGCACACCACCACCTCGTCCCGATCGTCCGTCTCGCATACGTGCTGCGAGGGACGAGGGTACGATCACAGAGGGAGACACAAGAACATGAAGACAAACACGACACGAGAGACAGAGTTGTTCAGACGAGCGGCTAAGCATCCATGCAAATATGACGTGTTGGAAACAAAAACCAACGAGAGCTTTGCATCGATGAGTTACAAGCAACAGCCAATTAATCGTTTTGTTATTAAAAAAGTGTTCAGTCTTTCATTCCATGCCAGAGTTAGGTCAGTGGAGTGAGGGGGCTCTTAGGAAAAGAATGCTTGAACTAGAGAGCGTTTAATAAAGCAGGTGTATCAGCGTGCAGATAAAGTACGAGTTAACCCTCTGAACACAACGGCGGGATTGAAAAGCATGTCTTATTTAAACCAATCGCCAAAACTACACCGTTGATCACATCCAGTAGCTGTTAAAAACATGATCATCAGATTTGTATCTTTACGACGGATGCTTCCTTCAGAAAACGCAGCCAAAACAAAGCTTAAAGTTGTGATATTTCATCAAAAACATTTTATTCTTTACTCATTTAAAATCTTGCCTCAAAAAAAACCTTTTGCCTTAACCATATTCTGTAAAATACATTAATTCTGAGCTCCTCAGCGCAACTAGGAAGCCATGATTGATTCGTCTGAGACCAGAAGTCACGTGACAAAAAATCTGTGAAACTTCGACTGAACTGCAGGCTGCAGAACACAGAGCAGAGGCTGGAAGGAGAGTTTTAAAAATCTAAATGGCTTAATATTTATAGCACGTGGATCCTCAATTTTTTTTCCAACATTGGAGAAATGCTGGATATATAGATTCCAGTGCATTCCAATTTTTATAAAATTAATTATCAAGGTATTCAACTTTCTTTTTTTTCTTCTTTTTTATGATTCGACATGATAACTGTTATTCTGCACTGAAGACATTTTTGACTTCTCTCTACTTCTAGTCATGATTGCTATGTTTCCATAGAGATGAAGGACTTTTATATTGAAGTGAAAATCAAGGTTACAGAGAGTAAAATGTGACTGGAGCAAAAAACGCCCTAACTCTGTTTGGGGTTCAGAGGGTTGACTGTAAGTGAGAGGTGATGCAGAGCGGGTAAAGAGCAGAAAGGTGATGGCGGCCCTCTGGACATAGCTTAAAGTCACACACACCCATGTTGGCCAGTCCAGTACCTCCGGGATCCACATTCCCAGAATGTCGGTGTCACTGGCGAGGTCCTGGCCGAACATGGCCTCCATGGTCTCCTCGTCCAGGTCCATCTCCAGCTCCTCGTCCAGGTTGAAGTCGTAGAGGGCGCCCGGGTCCTGCTGCTGCTGGAGGGTCGAGACCTCTCGGCGTGACTGGCTGTGGTGAGCCTGCACCGAGCGGTACAGTCCGGCTTAGAGAGGAGGAGAGGAGGTTTCAAAGTGAGGTGAGGATGTTCGAGGGGACAGATAAAGGGTGAGGAACGGTAAAGAGATGAAGAATGTTCTTACCTGCGCGGGCTAACAGCGTGCGTGCAGCGAGGTCGAAGCGGTGTTTCCTGCCGACGGCGGAGCGACCTCTGAGCGGACCGCCGCTGGAGGCCGACGCACTGTCCTGCTCCAGACACTCAGGACTACAAGGCACACAAAAACAGACTTTGTTATATATACTTTTATAAATGTACAATTTTCCGGCATTCAATATAAAGTAAGTAACTGTAAGAGAGTCTTAGCATTTTTATTTTAATACCAAATCTCAAAGTGTACTCATAATCAGCTAGGATTAGGGGTGGGAATTGCAAAATCAGTAATCTCTTTAAAATCACTTCTTAAAACACATTTTTACAGAATGTCTTTTATGTGATATCGTCGCTTTAATGTTTTGTTTTATTATTGGTTTTACTATCGTATTTTCATACACTATTTTATGTTTATCTATTTCATTTTAATATTATTTTATTTATGTTCATTCATTTTATTGATTCTCACTTATTATATAATTTTAATTCTTAGTTTAGTTTATCCTATCGATTGTTTTTATTGTTTCATCTTCATCTTGCTTTTGCTGCCTTTGTAAACTCTGTTTTTAAAAAGGTGCTATATAAATAAAGTTATTATTATTATTATTATTATTATCACAATACTTGAGTCATGACACGATATTATTGCTGTTTTTGAACATTTGGCAACATGCTGAGCATTGCGATATCAAACACTGCGATAAATTTCATTTTATCAACTTCAAATTATGCATTTTGTGCATCTGTTAGATAAAGTTTCACTTGAATGTCTTGAATCATTCGTTATTGCAGCAAAAATGGCTCAAAAATAAAGGCTATTTTGTGGCAGATATAAGGATGGAGTGTTTGTTCCTTACGCATGTTACGCTTTTTGACCATGACTGCTTGTTAATTGATAAATAAAACATTATTCATGAGGACCTCTGTTATGAAAACAGGAATTCAAACTGGTACCTCTCGCTGAAGCCCTCCTCCATCTCTCCGTCTGCGTTGGCGATGTCTCCGGGCGAGCACAGGTACGGACTCCTGTCCAGCGATTTGCCTCCAGAAGACGCCGTTGCTCCCGGACAGGACGAGTCGGACCCGTCGCCGCCGCCGACGCCGCTGCCTCTGGTGAGCGGCTCGTCGTGCTCGTCCTCCGTGCCCGGGTGCTCTATCATCCACATGGCGAGCACCGTGATGTTCTGAGCGTCTGCTTCTCCTTGAGCGCCTGAGATAACAGGATGGGACCCTTTCAATATACAACACGATGGCGGTCATATTACTGGTTGTTTTGCATTGTTTGCATTAGGTGCTATTAACACAGACATTTTTGATAACTGTTTTAATAATTGTAAACGGAATATTTTGCGTTGTTTTGTTGGCTAAAGAAAACAAGACATTTAACCCCTTATCCATCACTAGGGACAGTTTTGCCTTTTTTTTTTTTTTTTTTTTTTATCATTCTGGCCGAGTAATTGCAAGTGTGTGAGGTTTTTTTATTTCATATTTTGGGAGTTGAACCTCAGCTCCTATAAAAAGTCAACAATAAACTGAGGGGAATCAATGTCTCCATTGAAACCCAAATCTCAATTTTTGATCCCACAGCCATCACAGCACATCACGAATTCTATTATATCACACGTTAAATCTGGAGCGCTGGCTTCAAAATGTTAGTTTTTTACTATTTTCCCCATCGAGACATTTTTTATGTTTGGGGCAAATAGATGCTATTTTCCTGGTTTACTGGAAATAATAAAAATACATCAAACCAATGGTGTTGCTATGAAGAAAATCACACTTGCTTGTGTGTGTTTTTTTATTAGACAACGATGGCATTATGTGAACAAACCGGCATTTTAAGGGTTCAAATTCAAAAAATGAAAGAATATTTGGTAGTTATGATCAGGACTGTTTGTTAAAATACTTTTTTATGGCAGCTTCTTGAACCAAATTTATTTTTTTCCTCTAATGACATCAAAAGGTTTTTTAACAAACAACTTCAGATCTGGGAAATTGTGATGAACATATTCCTCAATTTTCTGACATTCTTATAGTTTTTTTATAGACTAAAAAGTAACTTATTGATAAATAAATTATGAAAATAATCGTTAGTTGTAGGTCTAGAAGGCACTATCGCTCTGCTGAGATGCAGACGTCAAACTAACTAACGTGTTGGAATAAGAATAAGAATTCAGCTTCAATGCACTGAATTAAATGGCATGAAGCAGCAGAGAGCGGAGACTGACCGGTGGCTTCCAGAGCTTTGGTGATCTGGCGCAGAGAGAAGCCCATCTCCAGCAGGGGAACAGCGATGGCCGGAGGAGGAGGAGACGTGGACAGTCTGCTGCTGGGGTCCGACATGGCTGGAGAAAACAACAACAACACAATCAGTGACATTATTATCAAATCTGGGATGTTGGTTTGAATATCGCACTTTGTAATGAGCTTGTATTTTTGAAACCTATACCTAGTTGTTTCTTTTATTTATTCCCTCAGCTGTCCCATATGGAAAAAATAAATAATTCAGACTTAGAGAATAATTAAAATGTCATGCGAGTGTTGCAGGGTTTCCCACAGTGTGTTATGTGGAGCCTGAAATATAGAGCACCTCTTTTAATGTCAGAAGACATTATTACACTTTATAAGGAAAATGTAGCTTCAGTGAAAACAAAACAGAGGTGTTTTAAGGCCACAGTTTAAATCAGTGGAGTTTTGATGTAAACAAACAAAAGTAAGGTTCACACCAGGCAGCAACCTCCGGTTCTGAGAGGTGAAGTCAATGCATGCATTCTCTCTCCTGTCCACCAGGGGGCGACTCCTCTGGTTGTATAGAAGTCTATGAGAAAATGACTCTACTTCTCTCTTGATTTATTCCCTCAGTAAACATTGTAAACATGAGTTTATGGTCTCAATCTCTAGTTTCAAGTCTTCTTCAATACAGCATGATGTTCATTTAGTAAATGATGCTCCATTTAGAGTCAAACAGACCATAAAGCAGGGGATGCTTTAGGGCGGGGCTACACTGTGATTGACAGGTCACTTTGTATTCACTCAAAAACACAGTGAACGAAGTAAAATCTGTGCAGTTATCGTTGGCTGACATCAACAACATACTGTACAAGCTTTGTTTTCATGCATGGCAGTCTGGCGTACTTACAGGTACCCGTTCTGTTTTGAGGTCTGGAGGGTTGGGAGTCGGGGGAGGTGAGACTCTGCCGGCGGCCGACCTCCTCAGAGGGCGAGGTCGGCAGAGACGACACCGGAGGAGTCTGAGCTCGACGGTTTGGAACCAGCGTCGTAGTCGGGTAGCTGGAGAACATTTGCCTGTCGGATCACAGAGAAGCATTTAAATAATGTCAATTAAATCATTCATGAGAAACAGAAGGCTTATCATCATCATCGTCTGTTCTGACCTGAGGAGGCTGAGAGGCATGACCCCCGGAGACTCCGAGGCCGGGACGGTCTCCGTGTCAGTGACGGGCGTGGTGGCGGTGGTGGTGTCCTCCAGCGAGGAGCTCATGAAGGAGGTGGTGCTGGAGGCAGAGGGGCTGGTTGTGATCGGGGTTTGAGCCAACTGCTCGCCCTCCATGCCTTCCCCCTCCCCTTCTGGTTCACTTCTCACCCCTGGGGAGATAAAAAAGATGCTCCATATTAAAGCTAGCCCGGGGCAAGTAAACGTTGTGTTCGGATGCTTCGTGCAGCTGTCTGATCAGGAAAGTGAAAAATACATGTGATCTTTATGTAGGGGACATCCATCCATCCATCTTCCGTAACCGCTTATCCAGTTAAGGGTCGCGGGGTGCTGGAGCCGATCTCAGCTGTCAATGGGTGAAGGCAGGGAAAAACTCACATTACGGGCAATTTGTCATCAATTAACCTAACCTTCCTGGACAGGTCTCCAGCCTATCACAGGGCTGACATATAGAGACAAACAACCATTCACACTCACATCCACACCTACATCTTGGGCAAATTTAGATCTTGCATGTCTTTGGACTGTGGGAGGAAGCTAACCGGAGAACACGGTGGGAGAACAAAAGAAAATTTTTTTTGCTATTTTTTAACAAAAAACAAAACCTTACAAAATTTACAACATAAAATAGAGAGTATGACCTGTTTGACTCCCTTACTCTAGCTCTAAGCAGCTTATTAAATATATTAATGTCCCGCAAAAATGATCTAATAAAAGCAAATATTTAAATAAATATGCAATCATTTATTATCTTATCATTTGAATAGTGTTTTTTTACGCAAATAACCACTATAGATGACAATAACAAAGTAAAAGTAAAAAGTAACATAAGTAAAATAACATTTTTCTTGTCCATTTTCTCAAGTCTTTGTTGATTTTATTCACTAATAGGTCTTTATTTTCCATTTTGGACAAGTAAGTTTGGCTGTCTGGCAAGTAAAACCCCTCAGCTACTTGCAGAGAGCTTAACATTATTCCCTGAGACACACAGAGCTTTGATAATAAGAACTCTCCGGGCTCTAACAAACGATCCAGGTCCATCACGTGGCCTCGTATCCTCACCAGGTTTGACTTTTCCCCGCTGGGCTCCTCCAGCAGCCCGTTCACCACGAGCTTGTAGATCATGGCCTGCGCCCGCTCCAGGTCGGCCAGGCCCAGGGCCCTCTTGATGGGGGAGCGCATCACCGCCCGCTTCACCATGTGGCGCATGAGGAACTGCAGAGCCGCCCGCATCTCCACCTCCTCCTGGCACACGGGCGAGGTGGCAGCTGTGCTTCCCGCGGTGCTGGCGTTCAGATCGGCGTTGTGGCCGCTGGGAGCTGCTTCAGGAATCACCTTGATGTCAGAGGAGAGAATAGATTAGAAGGAATCTGGTGTTTGACCTGGATCTGTTTCACAACAGCTGACACAGATTATGTATGCATGATCCATACTTAATTGTTTAAATTTTTCTAGTTATATGAAAAAAAAAAAAAAGTTTTGCTGAGTTACAAATGTGTTTTGATAAGAATGTAATGGTTTAATTGTTATATATTTAAATAGCATCATTGAACTATGAAGCCTTAATATATGAGATATAACAATTCTAATAGTGAGTAATAATAGCGTGCTTTAGAGGTTCTTTAGTACAGAGCCAGGCTAGCTGTTTCCTCATGTTTTCCAGTCTTTATGCTAAGCTAAGCTAACCATCTGCTGGCTCCAACTTCATATTTAGTCAATATTCTTATCTAACGCTTGGCAAGAACATAAATAAGCAAATGTTTTGAAGTGTTGTCGTATGAGGTGTACAGTGAATAACAAAAACTACTGTTTTTGTGAATGTAGTCTGGTGTCTTTGAAGAGAGCATAGATAACAGCTTCAGTTCCCGTCATAAAGGTCTGTCTGACGGAAAGGTAAAGAGGTGGAAATATTCTAAATATAGCGTTCACTTTAACTGATATTGATTCTTTCAGGTCTCTAAAATACGTCAACAGGAATACATTGATTTGCTGCTGTAGAGATAAACTGACCGTGGAGAAGAACCTCTTACAAACACACTACAAACATCCCTTTAAACTATTCCCTTTAAGCATCTCCTCACACCACTGAAGAGCATTCATCTTTTGTACTCGGTGAACTCTGCGGTACCTTTGGTATCAGCAGCAGCTCGGCGTACTTGCTGCAGCTCAGCAGGGCGCTGAGGGTCTTCATGGCGCCCAGGTAGAGGTAGGACAGCTGCACGGCGTGGATCTCCGACTGCGTGGCGACGGAGGAGGGCGAGGTCTCGTGACCCCGGGAGCCGTGCTCGTGGCCTTTCTTCCTGTTCCCCTCGGCAGGAGTGTGAGGAGCCGCGGAGAAGAGGGTCTCGTTCCCAACGACCACGGAGGAGATCTCGCTCTCCGACTTCGAGTTGGGCGCCGCGTGTGCCTTCACCTCATCCAGGCTGTGTGACACACGCAGGTCAGAGGTCACGGTGTTGGGAGATGTCCCCGACGAGGCTCCGTTGTTATCTTTTTGTTCGTTACGGTTGTGCCCCTCGTTTTCTGCCTTGTCTTCGTTTCCGGCCGGCTCCTGCCCGGTGGAGGCGGCGCTGCGATGCTTCTTGTCGTGGCGTCTCGCGCTGAGCTTGGCGGCGGTGTCCTCGTGGATGCTGGTGAGGTAGGTGAGGTCCAGCAGCAGCGAGGCGGTGAGGCCGCGGAAACGCGCCACGTCGAAGGGCAGCGGCTCGCAGGGCTCCAGGTTGTAAAGCGGCGTGTCACTAGGCGACCAGAAAGTTGGGAAGCTTTAATAGAAGGGAGTGGAGAGTGAAAGGAGACAAGGGAAGGAAACACAAAGTGAGGGAAAGGGCAGGAGAGAAGAGAGCACGGCATGCAAGACAAATAAAGAGATGGAGTGTGTGTGGGTATGGAACAGAAAACATGCCGCTCATGATTCACTGGGACATGCAGGAGAGATGTGGATTAATGATGAGTCAACAACGCAAACATGGAAACAATGATTTAGGGAGAAATGGAAGACGATTAAGAGGCTAATGCAGAGTGTGAGAGGGATGTGAACACAGGCAGTGAAGAAAGCTCCAACTGTGTTTCTAAAATACATTTTATCAGCCATGTGGTCAAACTGTCAAAGGCCGTAAGCTTTGATCACAGCACATAAAGTCACATAAGTACTAGAGATGCACCGATCGATCAGAATCTGCCGATCAGTTTCAGATAAAGCTGATTCTGGGCCGCTAAAATGGACACACACACACACATGGTGTTGACTATTTGGCATAGCAGGAGGACGTAAGGAGGGTAATAAAACATAACATACACACTGATTCAAATAAAAAGATGGATATATACATAATTTAAGATAGATAAGAAGTAGTTGACTATAACGGTCTCTCTTATACAGTATAGAATAGAATATCTTCTATAAAGTGTAAATTTACAAATTATGTTCATAATTTATGAACCTACAATATCATTTTACATTAGAAAAAAAAATACAGAAATGTTTGTCTATGCTTTAAATAACACCACTAAGAAAAAGAACTCTGAATCGGCCAAGAAGAAGAATTTCTATCGGTGCATCTCTAATAAATAACCAGAACATCATGCATAACGACGCTGTTGGACCAACAATCATGTGATGGACTTTTCCCCTTGAAAAGTAAAAGCTGGTGACTCTGCACATTTTTTAGTCAAAATCTTAAATTAAATCCATTACTTGCTTATAATTTGGTATATCTGTAAAATATACCAGTGAATAACAAACATAGCAACGTATAAAAATGTCAAAGAAAGGTGACATAAAAAGGAGCCACAGATAAACTCCTCCCCCCCGTACCTGATGGTGATCTCGGCCTCGTCCCACTGCACCTTTGCCGAGGTGCTGCCTTCCTTCACCACGCCCAGCAGCGTGGCGTGCCTCCCCGTCTGCTTGTGCACGCATCGCCCGCCGACACGCAGTCCGGCGTCCGCCCCTCCGATCACGGCCAGGACGGGCCACACCTCGGTGCAGAGCGTCCTCAGGTGGTGCTCCGACAGATCCCCCAGGCCGTGCTGCCTCCCGTGGCGTCCCCGCTCCTCCTCCGTCCTCGTGGGCGTCTCCTGGCTTTCCCTCTGGGCGTCGTGCTCCTCGCGGCTCTGCACCGAGCGACTCTTTTTCAGCCGCTGACCGCCGCCGGACGCGCTGGCGGACTCTCTGAAGCAAGGCTTGATCTTGTGGAGCCGCTCGGTCATGGTCTGGTTGATGCGATGGGTCCAGAGGTCGGTGCGATGCAGGATGCGGATCAGCTGCGTGGTGGCCTCGGCCAGCACGGTGGCCATCGGGCTGCAGACCGGGTCGCCGGGTAAGAGGTCTCGAGGTGTCCCCCTCATCTGCATGTCACAGATCTTAACCTGGAAAAAAAGGGGAATTTACATATATTAGTATAATATACAGTAAGTCAACAAAGACACAACATTACACCCAATAATTTATATTATTTAATAGATTTATACTTATTAAAAAGGAGCGGAAGTAAAATAGCCAAACAAATCAGATCTTTGTGAACTGGACTGTTTTTGCAATGAGGATAATTTACTTAATAAGGGGCCACATTTCTGTATATTACCCATTTTAAAGAAGTGCAGATGACACGTGAGGTGGGTTGTGTTTGTTGCGGATGCTTTAAGAATTACACAGGAGTGTTTTTTGTATTATTTGTGCTGGTTTGCGCAAAAGTCGAGCAATGATGTATGTTACCTTCTCTCCTGGGTTACTGCTGTAGAACATCACACAGGGATAAAGCTCTGTGGCGTCAACGTCCTCGAAGGCCAACTTTGGTTCCTGTTGAATCACAAGTTATCAGTTAGGGATGAACAGGAAACGTGGCTTTTCTTTTATATACGTTAAAATATTTTTTCAAATATCTAAATAATCTCTCACCTCTCCGTTCTTGCCGAAGGAGATGGTTCTGGCCTCCATGTCGAGGACGCAGGTGATGAAGTCTCCCTGAGTGAAGCTGCTCAGAGTCAGCGTCTGCTCTCCGTTGTGATAGAGGTTCCCGCTGTACGCCCGGTACAGCCACATGTCCGACGTGGTGCGGTGGTTGAAGTCGTGCACGGGCCATCGTGAAACGCCAACACACGTGCCCTCATTGCCTCGGTTCTCCTTCACGATGTAGAACTACAAAAGGAAATAAAACGTGATAGAATGAGATAGTTTATACTTTTGTGTGAAAATCTTTCCCATCAATTAATGCTCAGTCTCAGCCAGCTTTATAAAGATATAAATGATAACAGTGTTTTTATCATTTTTGTGCCACTTATGAATGCTGCATTAATGTGGTGTCGAAATAATCGGAAAGATGTTGAAAAACTTTGTTACACGACTTCCCCTCAGGTTTTGAGGGTTAAACCCTTTGAACAATAAAATAAAGCACATCTTCTTTGTAGCATCGACCTTATTTCCACGTTCATGAACACACCAAAGAAGGCAGAACGACTTCCAACAATCGATATATTAAGAGCATCTGAGGAGCACGTGAATGCAGCAGAAGATATGATAATACAATAGTGTACCTTCCACTGGTAGCATCCAGAGGAGATGCCAGTGGAGGCCAGGCCGTAGCCTTTACCCCCGCTGCCATGCGTCAGACCCTGGCCGTTTTCCACCACGCAACACTGAGCCTTCTCTGGGTCAAAGGACACTTCCTGAATGGGGAGGTTCTCGTCCTCCTCCTCTGACTCGCCCTGTGGATCAAAGTAACTGTCAGCCACTCCAACAAATAGTAATAATAGTCCAGACACATGAGTAGGGGAAGAATGAGAATGAGAACTTTACCTGCAGTTTGAGCTCCTGAACTTTTTCTTTAATCTGGATTGAGTGTTTGGCTTGAGCAATGGGAGCTTCCCACATGCAGTCGGACAACAGGGAGAAGAGACGCTCAACAACCTGGAAGAGGACAAACTTTATCAGCTCACTGGCTGTTTTTGAGGACTCGCAAAAAGAAAAAAGGAAAAGCGGCAAACCTGTGTCATTTGGTCGTCCTCCATGTTGGCCTCACAGGCAGGAAGGACGGCCTCCAGCACGTGAAGAGCCAGAGCCGAGTTCTCAGGTTCCCCACCAGAGGGACGCCTACAATCAACAGCCACCGAGGGTTAATTATTGTCTCCGCTTCGTTACATAAAGCACCGCACATTTTCCCTTGTGTCGTGTTACGTTGTGTGGTCGTACCTGAGCAGCACTTCTGGGCCGCGATGTTGAGCAGCACTTCGGTCCATTTAGGGGAGGCCATCTTGGACTGGATGGCCTTGGAGGACACGACTCTCCGGAGGAAGACGAGGAAGTCTCCGAGGTGCAGCTCAGCAGTGTGCTGCTTACGGATCAACGCTGAAGACAATAACAACACCGATACAATTACAGACCTTTTGTTACGTTTCATTGGAAACAAAAACTTACTTTCACTGTAGGCACAGTAAACAATGATATCTTTTAACCTGGACCCCTGGGCAATGTTTTTTGCAAGCTGAAACCTCCAGTTCTGTAGAGTGAAGCTGATGCTGAAGTGCCTTAAAGCTGCATTCTCTCTTCTGTCCTCTGGTTGTATAGAAGTCTATGAGAAAATGACTCTACTTCTCTCTTGATTTATTCCCTCAGTAAACATTGTAAACATGAGTTTATGGTCTCAATCTCTAGTTTCAAGTCTTCTTCAATACAGCATGATGTTCATTTAGTGTTATTTTTCCTAACAAGGTTAATTTATATTTATCATTTAGTTAGTTAATGGAAATACTGTTGTCAACAAAAGTGTTTGCTCATAGCTTGTGCTAATGAAAAACAACTCTGCTCACATGGATGTCATAAAGACAAAGACAAACACAGTGAGTGTACTACATGTATTATCAAACACATAAGGGAAAACTTGGCTTCCTCATCAGGTCACTAAAACCTTTCCACCCCATTAAAGAGTAACGAGACCAAACTCCTTTATCACCTCTGAAGTCTTTCTTTTCTGACTCTGCTCCGTCCTCCTGTTTGTTGTCTTCTTGTTCTTTTGCAGAAGAGAGCAGACTGACTCCGGCCTGAGACAGCAGGTTCTTCAGCTGACTGCAGAGCAGATCCAGCAGCGACTGGACGACCTTCGGACTTAACTTGTCCGCGTACGTCCTGCAAACCCAAAGTCAGACACAGTTTATTGATATAATCTTCAGGTTTATAAAAGTGCTGATTTCATTCCTGCAGTTTTTAAATCCCCTTAAAAGCTCTTACCCGGTGCTGATGGCCAGAATCTGCAGCAGGCGGGTGGAGGCCACCTTGAGGGCGGTGCTGAGCTGAGACACTCCGGGTTTCTGCAGCAGCTGGAGCGGCTGGCCGAGCATCGTCTCCGTCCCGCAGAGCTGAGACAGAACGTTGAGCAGCCCGCTGGAGATGGCCAGAGACACGTCCACCGGCTGGTAGCGGACGCTCAGAGCAAAGACGGTGACCAGTAGGAGGCGCTGCTGGGCTTCTAGGATGGAGAAGGAGCAAGAGGGGAAAAAGATAAAAGCATCAGACAGGATGCTGGTATATCAAAGCCGGGAATTTCATCACTTTAGGGGCCTCAATTTTATGATGGCACAATGGTGTTAAGTCCACATAAATAATGAATTTAACCCAAGGGTAAAGGATCATTTTAATTCTAAAACATATAGCCATCAGTTAAATAAATAAATAAATTACAACTTTTATTCACAAAATAATTCATTAGTATTTATGTTTCAGAAGCGGAACGTTTTGCCCAGGAGATGTTTTCTGACTTTTCCTTATTTGTGCTTCTACCATGACTAAGCCGAGTCATTTATCTACGTAATTAAATGGGCTTTTTGTTTTGTCTGTTTGTGGTTATTAATTCTTACTTTGTTGGTCTGTTGCCTACAGTCAAAGTTAATATTCCATTAAAAGGAATTCTGTGTTGAACGAGCAGATTGCAGGTACAGCTAAAACAACTAAATAATTAATTGCTATGATCTTTATATTTACAACCTAAATTATGTTAGCCTAATAAATCATTGAGGCTCCACTGCTGAGGATGTCGTCTCTCTTACCTATGTGGTGCTTGTTTGCCTGCAGTGCTCTCTCCAATGTGACGGACAGTTGCTGGTAGATCTTATGAACAGCGGTCTGGATTTCCATCTGGAGGCTCCTCTTCGCTGCTTTTACACCATCCTGCAAAAGAGAAAGATGAAAACACAGTCAACATGGTCACTACTCAGGCTGCAGGACATTACTGAAAACCAGGCGGCAACCTCCGAGTCTGCAGAGTGAAGCCAAAGCTTCCTGTCTTTAAGCTGCATTCTCTCTAGTGTCCACCAGGGGGCGACTCCTCTGGTTGTATAGAAGTCTATGAGAAAATGACTCTACTTCTCTCTTGATTTATTCCCTCAGTAAACATTGTAAACATGAGTTTATGGTCTCAATCTCTAGTTTCAAGTCTTCTTCAATACAGCATGATGTTCATTTAGTAAATGATGCTCCATTTAGAGTCAAACAGACCATAAAGCAGGGGATGCTTTAGGGCGGGGCTACACACTGATTGACAGGTCGACACCAGAGACGTATACGCCGTCTCTACGTCACTCCTCCTCAGTCCAAATATGGTAACTTGGTTAAATGTTTGCAAAAAAGCGAAAGTGGTGACGTTGAATTCGCCAAACTCCAGACTTCATAACATCAATCCACAAACCGATGGGTGGAGTCACGATGACTACGTCCACTTCTTATATACAGTCTATCCTGAAAACTTACTTTGAGAATTTTTGGGGGGGGAAATAAGAAAAGATACTGGAATGTTCAGCAGATTACAACAAAATACAAGTTTTACAAAGTGCTTCGACAGACAAGGCAGCAAAACAGTGCAATAGAAGAAAAATAGTAAAATAGGGATATTTTCTTATTTTTGCAATCAAATACTTTTTTTCTTCTCTCATTTTCAGGTCTGCTTTGGTTGTTTGATAAATTGATCAAGAATAATTGTGATTTAGTGTTTCACTTTGCATGAACAGAGTCTGCATGCCATGTCTGAGTACATTCATTTACATCTGACAGACTTCTCGGGTAGATTTGTCATGGAAAAAAGGCAACCATGCAAGATTTCCATTTGTATCAAAGCAGCAAAAATGACATTACATTACAGTCATTTAGCAAAAATGATGTAGCATGACAAGTTTGACTAAAACTAAACTTTCACTTGACTATTGCACAATCATCACAATGACGATGCTCAAATATGCATACTTTGTGCAGCATTGTAACTTCCATCACTCAATATTGGTATTGGAAAATGCCTTAATGGCCCAGCAGTGGTTCAGACTCAAACGTACCTGATAGTGATGCAGCTGAACGCTCTCTCTCTTCAGCCCTCCGGCGCCGACGGTGCCGAGGCCAAAGCAACCCGCCAGGAACTGCAACCGGACGGAGGTGAGCAGGGAGGAGGACTGGAAGGCGCCGCCGGGTCGATCCACGTTCCCGGGCTGGCTGCCCTTCTCCTCCATGCCGGAGATCAACACCACAATCTGGTGGAGCGCCTCCAACCGCAGCTGGAGATGAAAACACATCCTGGTGGTCAAGAGGAATATTCTGAAAGCCTCAGAGCATTTTTTTCGCTGCACCATTAATAATATGTTACCGTTTTCAGAAATCTGCCTCAATTGTTTGACACAACATAGTTTTAAAAGTATAAATCTTGTGATATTCTATAATTTTTTGGTTGTAAATCCCACGAAAAGACAAAAAACAACAGTGATTGTATCTAATAGCAAGTATCCTGTGTGTGTATAAAAGCCTGTGTCACAGCTGCATTATTCTCTGAAACGCCAGAGGGCATACAAACAAAATGAACTGTGAAGATTCAAAATGACAACCAGTGTAACTCGTATATATGCTCATAGACTGTAGGTGTAACTGGCAAAACGCCATAAACCAACCAGCACAATGAGGAGGAGGGATTGTAATTATCTGTAAACTCGTATCTCATATTCATGGACTACTTTAATTGTCTTTATACGAGAACTGTAAAGAAACAAGTCAAGTATTAAATGCTTAATAACGAAAAGAAGATTAAAACAATTTGATTTGGCTCCAAAATACTTACTCAAATGAAGACCTCCTGTTTCTAAAGCATCTTAAAACTAATCGGCCTTCTTTGTATTATTTAAACGGTGTTTTTATCAGTGAACGGTTTGTGACAGTCATGTAATCTAAGACTAAGCTTACGTTTTGGTGTTTTCATGGGATTTGTTAAAAAAATAAAGAATATCACCAGAATTACAGGACAAAAGGGTCAAAGAAATTCTCTATTGAAGCAATTCCTAATGGGAGGTAAAAAAAACATTTGTCCAGATAAATTCATGTGGCACTGCACCAATACACGTGAGACAGAGACCCAGAGAAGTCCTGAGAGAGAGCCCCTCACCTCGGCCCTGCTCTGCTGATGTTCCATGGCCAGGATAGTGGCCTGCGGGCTGGTGGACATGCTCTCCTCCGGCTCCTTGAAGGCCGGAGCGAGGCCCACGTCGCCGCTGATGAAGCTGACCATGTTGTCGATGAGAGCGTGGATGCCCAGTGAGCGGTTCAGGTCCAGGTCCGACTCCTCGTAGAAGAGCGCCGAGCTGTAGCTCCGTTTGCGGCTCAGTTTGGCCCGGAACCAGGACTCAGCCAGGGAGTCCGGTGAGCTGTGGAGTAAACCTGAAGACAAGAGGAGAGAGGAGCCTTTCAGATCCATAAATGCTCAACAGTACTCTTTTTGATGGGTGGGCCATGTTCCTTTTAAGCACTTAGGAGCTACGCAGGGTGATGCATTATTACTCTATAACAGCTCATCAAATGGAGAAATGCTGATTCTTCATGCGGGCTCAAGCCTTCATCAGCCATTATGGATTCATCTATAATGGGCACGCTGAGTTTCCAAACACCCACTGAGGAATAAAATGCTGCAGTTGAGAAGTGAAATGGCAACCAGAGCTTGTGTTTCCATATTCCATAAAGTATCAGAACTGATGATTTCTTTTAAAATGGATAGTTGTGATGTTTTTAAGTGAGGTTGTATGAGGTTCTTCTCCACTACAGTAGATGGAAGTTTGTAGAAACAGACAGGAGAACCAGCACGAGAGCAAAACATGTTCTGAACAGCAGAACATTGATTTGCTTCCCTGCTGGTTCTCCTGTCTGTTTCTACAAACTCCATCTACTGTAGTAAAACACTGACTATGGAGAAGAACCTCATACAGACACACTTCTAAACATCACAACTGTCCCTTTAAAGTATCCGTACTGATGATTTCTGAAGTGCGACAGGTATTTTCATGAAAACTCTCACCTATCACAATCTTCACTAGGAGCGAGCCGTTATTGTGCAAAGTAACAAATATTCCAAGCAGAAGAATGAACAGTTACTTTAACAACAGGCTCATCTGTATGGTCTCTCTTTCTTTGTTTCTGCTGTCTGTGTATTAGCACAGAAGGTGGACTATGACAGTATCTTGAAGTGAAGCTCAAAACAAGGCCCTCATCATGAGAGATGAATGGAGGGGGGAGGAATGAGCTAGAACAAGAGGAAGAAACATGCCATCATGTACTTGCTTGGAGCTCCTCTTGTCTTTGGGGCTCAACTGCCCCAAAAGAAGCAAATAAACTATCCAAACAGGGAATCAAAAGACAAAGAGACAAGAGTAACGTGTGATTGACGACCCGTCATCATCCTCACTCGTCAACATCAGGCACATCTTTTCCTGCAAATGATCTTTACCTCTCTTTTTGTGAGAGAACGCCAAGTCCGGGTCGACGTTTCTCCGTCCGCTCTGAAACAGAAAACGGAGACAAAGTGTGATGTAGCTTTCAAACCTCTACACAAGGTTCTCATAAACACAAAAACACCAAAGCAGAGAGACAAACAAATATGTATATATTTATATATAGAGAGAGAGAATGTGTGCTCTACCAGAGTGTAACCCTCTTCGTCGGACTCGGGCTGAGAGAGGTCCGACTCGCTCCTGGACTTCATCAGTCTGTAACTCGGGCTGCTCTGCACCGAGCGGCTCTCTGCACTCAGACTCTCACTCCTACAAACACAAAGAGAAAACGTATTAGTCATCTTTTTGAAGCCAGTGCAACACCAGGTACAAATGTATCTGAACTAAACATGATTTTTAACCCCCAAGATGATACATTACTTTTTACATTTACTGTTTACTACATCTCTGAACGTACAGAATATATTTATTACACCTCATAACGCATAAATATTTACTTCATCTGTGCTGAAATTACAGTTTGTCTACCATAAATATATTATTGTATTTTATATTATTTTATGTTATAAATAGAGCTGTAGCTAATTATTATTTATTTTTTTCAATTTCATAGCTTCTATTTATTTTTGAATGAATCTTTGAACTTCAACCTAAAAAATGTATATATATTTTGTTATTGTGAGAATATAAATGAAATGTATGGTGCTGTTAGATTGCTGCTAGACTGCTCCGTTAATGTGGGGGCTTGCATCCCTTTATGGGGGCAGTGAAGATTTTGTTTTTGAAAGGTTAAACAACAAACAAAAAGCGATTGAAGCAAAATGTTTTGTTTGATAAAAACATGTTTTGAATTTTGGAAATGTCTTTTTTCAATATAATGTTGACTTTACAATGCTCTGAATTGTTGTAAACGTTTTAACACAGCCACCACTGGAATCTAAATCCACAAAAAATACTAGAATACTCATATCAGTGTAGACTGATCTGTATCTGCAGCTTTGTACAAATACTGGGTTCAAACTAAATCAATAGATGTGGAGAAACAAAAGAACCTGCGCAGCATTCAGATGTTGATTTAGAGTACATTCCTATTATTTTAATCCTAAATTTTAGCAACTGAACTATTTTATGTCTAGAATTCTTATTTCTACTTGCATGATTTTCTTTGAAACATTTTAGTTGTAGCCTGATTTAGATCCAAGACATATAGTATGATAATAAAGACTTGAAACTAAAATCTAAAGGCATAACAATTCCCACCAAACCACCCCTTACTTAACACATAAAGCTCTTAATACGATAAGTCTGATAGAACCTGTCAATATATTATTACCTTGAACTGTTTTGATACTAAGAGGCCCCTCAGTGCAAAGGCTCCAGGCGGAACATGTACTATAAATATAGGTCAACGTTCAGATGAACCTTGTTGAAACAAGAACTCTGGTTTCAGCAGAATTCTGATAGAGACACGTCTTCACATGTTAACCTGTGTGTGTGTGGTTTACTGTATAGATTTAATTTGATTACCATTATCATGGTAACAGACCAGAAGATACCTCTCCTACACCACAGACTTTGGGACTGAACACAATTGTTTTGGCAGTAGATTGAGAACATATTTTCAGATTTCAGTGGGTACTTTATTCCATGCCAATATTGGACAAAATTAACAATGTTTTTTAAACGTTCCTATTGGCATTCATCTTGTTTACCAATTAGTCTTTTCTACATTATGTTCAAGCTCAAATATTAAAGCTAAATCAAGTTTTTAACCCTTTTAACATGTCCAAATGCTGTTTTTTTGGTTTTTAGATGCTCCAAAAACGCCATGGCTGATCATGTCCGCCCTGCAACTGCAGTGTACCAATGGGGTTTGTTACATAACATAACTGAGGAAACAATCCCTAACCTACAGGATGGGGCTTTCTAAATAATTAGCAAAACACTGAGATGAAACAATCATTGGAAAAACTTCTAAATACAAGTTTGATGAGCAGAGATGAGTTTTTAGTGGTTTAATCGGTACCAGGTGAGGATCTTTAAATCCTGGGTTTACTAATTTGTGTAAAAACAACACTCAGGCCCATAGAAGAAGTAGAAGATTGTGGTTTCCGTTATGATGTCATTACTGGCCTTAAGTGGTTCAAATATTAGAGATAGGGGAGAAAATCCATAGTTCTTGTTCTGCACAAAAATGCATAGTCAGCAACAGCTTATATGAGGCTTCAGCAGTCTGAGTTAGCTGAATTAAATCCTCAAAAGTTGCAGACTTTTAAGTGAAACGCTCCCTCTTCGTGTTACTGTTTTTCCAATGCATCTAAGAAACAAAACACCGTCCAGGGAAATACAGAGAGTTCTGCATTAAAAAGACTGGTGAGATCATAAAAGTTAATTGTAACCGTTTGGGACCCCTAAAAAGTGTCTTATTCAGTGATTGCACTAATCTCCCCTTTGTCACTTCTGGTTGCTAAAAAAACAAAAACAAGGTGGCGACGGCCAAAATGCGGAACTAGAGGCTTCATCATGTCTATAACGGAAAATATTAGGTTTATGCAACCTTCACACAAATTCACCACTAAAAAGGGAACTACTACATGTGTTTTGATGTCTAGCCCCTCCCCTCCAGCGCTCAGACCTGGTCATGAAGCTCAGACCCTCCTGTGTTCCAGTAGCGGACTGGGTCTGGCCCTCCTCCTGGTTCTGCTTGGCCAGCTCCCCCAGCACAGGGCTCACCCCCAGCAGCAGCAGGGCACAGCGGTGGATCACAGAGTTACAGGCGGCCGTGTACAGGTCCTGACCCTCTGGGAGACCCGTGCTGCCCCTCCTCCCCTCCTGAGACAGGATGGTGTCCTCCTCTCCTCCTCCACCTCCTCCTCCACTCCTGGAGACGGAGCCGGAGCCGAGTCCGGTGCTGCTGCTGGCTCGCTCTCTGTCCCGACTGCGAGCCACCTCCCGCGCTGAGAGGAAACATTGAAAGATTTCTGTGTGGTGCAAGATGCACATACACAAATAAAACACACACACACACAAGATGCTGGGTTAGAGGACAAGCAGCAGCCGCACAATACACTCAACGTTTAACAGCTGCATAGTTCCTAACCAAAGCCGATGCCAAAGCGCCACATCAAGAAACGTCCGAGCACATCTTAGACCTCAACTGTTTTTCAGATATCTTTAAAAAGCTAATGCCGTGGGGATTAAAAAGAATGTTTTCTTTAAACAATCGCCAAAACTAAACCGTTTATCACAGCCAGAAGCTCTAAAAAACGTCATTATCGTCAGACAATCTATCTAACGGCCCTTGACCACATCATGTGTGACGAACGATTCTGTCAGAAAAAGCAGCCGAAACAAAGCTTTCATTTTTGATATTTCATCAAAAACATTTTATTAAAATGAAGTAACCGGATCCTGTGCAAACCATTAAATTCTGAGCTCCTCAGCGCAACTAGGTAGCCATAATTGATTCGACTCAGACCAACAGTCACGTGACAAAAATACCATGAAACTTCGATTGAGAGCAGAGAGGAGAGTCGAGTCTGTAAAAATGTAAATAGTAATATTTATAGTAAGTGTATTCTTTTCCATCATTAGTAACACTTGTGGGCACTGAAATGTGGATTCCCTTGTTTTCCAGTTTTTGTAAAAATAACTTATTGAAGAAATTCAACTTCTTCTTCTTTTTTTTTTTTTACGATTTATGGCATTATAAATAAGTTATAACTGCACTATAGACATGTTTAAGTTCTCTCTACTCCTAGGCATGATTGTTCTGTTTTCATAGAGGTGCAGGACTTGTTTATTACAGTATAAATAAAGGCAACAGACAGAAAAAAGTGAATTTCACCCAAACCCAACAAAACATCACCACGATACATACCCAACGTTCCTGATGATAAGCACACTGAAAGCATATAAATCATACATCCATGCAGGTGTACTCACTTCCAGCAGTCATAACTTCGTGTTCCCGGTCTTCCTCTTCGTCGTCTTGTTCCTGATGGCCCTCCTCTCTCTCGCGGTCAGCTCTCTCTTCAAGCTCCGCCTCCTCGTCGATGGTGCGAGTGAACGAGTGCTCCTGAGGGTCCATGTCCAGAGAGTCCTGATTGTCCGAAATCTGACAGGAATGTAACAAAATAACATCCATGAGTGTATTTGAAATTGAAAATTTGATACGAAACAATATGGTATGAAATGGCAAGGCAAAGCACAGTAAGATACGGTACGATACTCTACGATGCACTACCCTACGATACGCTACCCTACGATACGATACGATACTCTACGATACTCTACGATACGACTCTACGATACGAGACTCTACGATACGATACCTCTACGATACGAGACTCTACGATACGAGACTCTACGATACGAGACTCTACGATACGAGACTCTACGATACGAGACTACGATACTCTATGATGCACTACCCTCTACGATACGAGACTCGATACGATACGATACGAGACTCGATACGATACGAGACTCTACGATACGAGACTCTACGATACGAGACTCTACGACTCGAGACTCTATGATACGAGACTCTACGATACGAGACTCTATGATACTACGATACTCTACGATACGATACTCTACGATACGATACGAGACTCTACGATACTCTACGATACGAGACTCTACGATACGATACTCTACGATACGATACGAGACTCTACGATACGATACTCTACGATACTCTACGATACAATACGATACTCTACGATACGAGACTCTACGATACTCTACGATACGATACTCTACGATACGATACGAGACTCTACGATACGATACTCTACGATACGATACGATACTCTACGATACGATACTACGATACGAGACTCTACGATACGATACTCGACTCTACGACTCTACTCGACTCTACTCTACTCGACTCTACTACTACTACTCTACTCTACTCGATACGGTTTGGTATGGTATGGCATGATACGAAACAATATGCCACGCCATGCCATGGTACTGTAAGATATGATACGACACGATACTATTAGATACATTTCTATAAGATACGATACTATTAGATACGATTTGTTACTATAAGATACAGCGCGTTACTGCGTGATACTGTACGGTAGGTTACGATATGATACCACACGACAAGATACTATTAGATACGATACTATTAGATAAAATACTATTAGATAAGATTCGTTCTTATAACATACAGTTTAATACGGTAGGGTACGATACAATATGATAAGGTACAATAAGGTACAATAAGGTATGATAAAACTTTATGATCAGTTGTGTTTAAATGTGTTTTGTATGATAAGACTTGTTTAATCTTCTAATAAGAAAAGAAAAACATTGAGGAAAAACAGTTTGTGAGACTATAAATGCAAACTCACCCTCCTCTCACGTGAAGAGGATCTCGTCTGGACGAAGTCCATATTCTTACAGGCCAGCAGGCGGTTCCGTACCTTATAAACACTACGATAGACCTCCGCCAGGGTCTTAGATGGTTGGTACCTGACGAGAAAATAAAAATATACTTGTGACATGTGATGTTTAATTAAGGCTGGCGCTGTGAGACAATGTGGAGACCTTTAACACATCATGAATATCATGTTACGGTACCTGCCCTCTCCACAGGCTTGGTCCAGCAGCCCTGTGTGCTTCAATAAGGCTGCCAACACAAACCTGGACACCATGTCCAACAGGGACTCATTACTGAGAGACGCATTGTCCCAGTCTGCAACAGAACACACAGTACGGTCAGCTCACTGTCGAGACTGATGCCTCTGGCACAGAGACAATAGAATTCTTTACATGCCAAGTCAAAAACCTTTGCTCATGCCATAGTCCTGCATGTTGATCCAGAGGCTGTTGGCGGGTTCTTTAGAGGAACAAAGAGCCAAATCCACCAAGACACTCAAGTCGGGACGCAGTGTGGAGTCAAAGGGCTTCTGCTCTTCATTACCGGACAGGGCTGCCTCCAGTAACGAGCTGATGCAGGAGTCTGAGGGACACAAGTGGACAAATATTCATTGTCTCAACAAGTCACAGAGGAAAAAACACATGAATAAAAAGAGCAAAAGAAGAAACATGTATCTACAAAATATAAACTTCACTGAACAGCTTAAACGTCTAAATGTCCTCTCCCTACCGAGCTGTGGGATGTCCATTTCCAAGCCGTTGCTGAAGAGCGGCGTTTTGAGCCAGTAGGCGGTGTCCTGCTCCTCCAGCGAGGTCGGAGCTCCCTGCAGCATCCCGCCAAGGCAGCGGCCCACGAGGAGGGCGACCGTCCTCTCCAGATCCACGAGCCAAACCCAGGAGAGCGCCGGCTGTGGCAGGGACGTCCCCGAGGCCGGCTCAGCAAAGTCAGACGTACCTGGACGGTCGGTAAAGGTAGAGGAGTGGAAGAAGGACGGCATGAGTTCTACTGCCCAGAAATAGGAAGGTTTCATTTTCAGGGATAATAAGGTCTTAAGAACTCTACCCAACTTTGATTGATACATTCAAAATGTTTCATTTGGTGGACACATATTACAACCTCAGAAGGACCCCCAACTTTTTACAGACTTACACAAACAAATTATATCTGCAACTAGAAAACAAGAGTCTTAAATTACATTTGTGGCTCACATACCAAAAAGTCGAGAGGACAAAATGAGCAAATGCTAAAATTGAAATGCTAAACGTTTGATTAGAGCCAGTGCAATATAACAAGCAACCTGGCTTTGACAGAAAAATACACTATCCTTAATCAGTTACCACATGCAAGTGATGTAAAGAACCCACATAGATTTTGTACGGAACAAAGACCAACTACAAAAATCCAAACTAAATACATTTAACCTAATTTTCATTCAAAGAGAAAAACTTTAGGTTACTTGCGTAACCCTGGTCTCTGAGTAGCATTAGTGACGTGAGACACGAAACAAATGCTATTAAAGAAAACCAAAAACCCCAACAATGTACATTAGGGTGTAGTAAATTAGTTTTTGATAGCCATCTCTAGTGATAAAACAGCTAAAGGCCTAAAATGTTTACGTTGGTGACCAGGTGTAAATATACATTACAGTTGTTATCTAACTGGTATTGAAAAAAAGGTTACAGTTATTATTGCATGACTAAAAATGTGAGCAATATTTCTGTTACGTTGAGTAATTCTAGTTTCGAGGGCAAAACACTGCTTTCAACCTTACAGGAAGGTTTTCATTGTTGTTTTTTATATAGTATGCAGAGCCTGTTTATCATATACCAAACATCTAATCAACATTGATACTGTATGCTAACAGCTAATGCAGTGATGATACAGTACATGCTTTGAATTCCTTAGATATATCTTTACCAGACTGCATGCAGCAGATAATAAAACGCTCATTTCAACCAGAAGACACTTCAAACCCAACTTGGACTTATGACCAAAGTCTTGAGACTTGACTTTCTTTTATGCACTGACATAAGCTTGTGGAAAAAAATAATAAAGCAGACTTTCAGTCAAGACTGTTGATTCAACTTCACAGCACGTTTCTATGATTTGATGTAGCTTCTTGCTCACCATGAAGGGGCCACTGCAGCTCCTGGTCCTCCAGAGGAGAAGCAGCAGGCAGCAGCCTGTTGAGGCGGTCCAGAGGAGGCAGCAGGTCCAGCAGGTGGCTCAGCAGAGGCCTCGCCACCGACACCGGGAGCAGCAGCAGGGAGTTGATTATCTGGCACAGCATGCTGCCCGCCGCCGACACATAGATCACATCTGGAGATGATGGAGACGTGGAGTTTTAAAAACACAGGTAATTATGGAAGAAAAACAAAGAAATATTGGGTTCAGATCTGCTGTAAAAGCATATAGGCAAAGTATAAGGGAGAGTGTAATACAAATACAAGATAGAAATCTATTAAGCCCAAAGGAAATTCTGGTGCCAGAGTTTGGTTAAAGATTACTACAGAAGAATAAGAACAAAACAATAAAGGAAGAATATAAACATATTTAAACAATAGAGTAATAAGTGTATGAGAAGTTATTCTGACACCAGTGCAAAATAGAATAGCAATACGAGTGAGGTTAATATAGTAAAAACAAGAGTAAAAATATAAAGTGTAGAAGAAGTTATACTGACAACATTACACTAATAGAAGCTAAAATAGAAAAGTGATATTGAGCAGGATACTGATATTATTATGAATGATTGTAATATTTAACTTTTAATTACTTTTCAAAGATCTTTTCTGTTGACTGTGAATAAGTTATCATATCGATTAATATCAAAATATATAACCTAAATGATTAACAGGTTGTTTTATGCAGTTTAACCAGCTTTTTAACCATCTTTGAGTTAGTAGCATGAGAAGAACATAAATAATGAAAGCGTTTTATGACAGAAGGGCAGAAGTGCACAAGCGGAGGATTAGAGGGTCGAGATGGAAACATGGAGAGAGAGACACGGTGGCGTCTCAGCCAAATGAGATGGACTGATCCTCTTCACCTTGCAGCTTCTCTCGTATGCTGCCGTTCCAGGAACTCTCTTTTATCAGAGAGGCTGAGCGGGAGAAGATGTCGGTGGCGTGAGGCAGCAGGAGCTGCAGATGTTTGTGGAGTAAAGCCACACTGCTGGAGTTCTGCAGAAAGAAACACATTATTAGGCTCATTATTTTCAACAAGAAATAAATCTAAATTGAAATATCTGGTTTCAAAGCTGTTAATCACATGTCACATAATCACAGAAAATGAAATCCTGAAAATACAAACTGTGTTTTATAAATATGCAAATCCACTCATATGCAACTAGGAGATGCTTCGCTTCATGCATCAGGTATAAAAAAGTGTTTTCGTTAAAGATATGTAAGTTTATGTCATTTTACGCTTCATGAATGAGACCAAGTGAGTTCTGTGATGTGCAATAAAGAGTAAATAACATGATGAGGCTTCTGCCTTTTAAAATCAACCGAAACATTAAGTTATTATCTCATCAGTGTTGCAAAAAAACTTTAGACACATGATCCCAGATGCTCCGGTATTTAAGTGAAGACATAAACACTACTTTCCACGTAATAAAACGGTTATCTATGGAATAGAGAGCATGCTTGTTTGAACCGTACATCGGTGACGGAGTTGATGTGGCAGTACGCCAACAGCTGCTTCTGCAGAGAGCAGAGGAGCTGGTGGAGGTGAGCCGGCTGGCTGCTGTCGGAGGAGGAGGTGCCCTGCTGCAGCTTATCGCTGTTCTTCTCCAGCTCGCCAAACGCCTGATCCTGCACAACAAAAAACACAAATCGGATGTCAACAACTACGGGGTTCATGGTGGGGGTGCAGCATATGAGGAATATATTAAAGGATTCAAGGTCAGGGATGATTTATTCATTATGAAACACAGGGTTGCACAAGAAAAGTTGCAGCAAAAGACAAACGTGACCAAATAAATAAAAAAGAAAAACAGTAGTACATTTTTGTATTTTGCATCAGGAGGAATGTAAACAATTAAACAATTCTCTGGGCAGATAATCTGGTCGTCATCTAACATTAAAAATCTGAGATCGAGGAAATGTAACAACATTATTTAATATCGTAATAGAAATTTACTTGCAATAAACATACAAACATTAACAATACTTAGTTCTGCATTTATGCTGCTTTTAGTGTTCTGTTCAAATACAACAAACTGCTTGTTGAATTAAAAAATTAATTAAATGTATTTCTCAAATTCATTTTATGAATAACTTGAACATTGAATAAAAGACACCAATAAAAAATAATTACATTTTAAACTGATGTTTTTCCACTGATATTCTCTTTGCAATATCACAGTCTAATAAATAATCTAGTAATATATTATACATTATTCTGATATATATTAATTAATTAATTCTGCATAATGAATACTTTTACTTTTTTTTACTGCAAGTATATTTTAATGCTTTTGTACTTTCTCATATAATTTTGATTTAAATATTAATTTTAAATATATTGAAGTTCAAACCAGCAAAATTACAGTTTTTTGTATAATAATGTTTTTTATCCGGATGTGTTTTTATCGTTTGTGATTTTCCCCAAAACAGAAAACAGAGCTCTAAAGCTTAAGAAATGAGTAAGAGGAGGAAAAAGGGAGATTTCCGTCAGAGGAAATGAATTCAAAAAGGAGTGAGTCATAAGCAGAACGCCTTGCAGTCTAATCATCATTCATTGCCTGCATAATCACACACAGTTGAAAACACCCTCTGTGTTTGTGTGTGTTTGTGTGTGCAGTATGTGTGTGTGTGTGTGTGTGGTACAATCAATAAAAGCTGTCGTTAGGATGGAGGCACCGGAATAAGCCACCGCTTCGCAGCAGGTGATGATAACAAAGGATTATGTATGCGTCATGCTCTGCCTCCAGCACTCCAGTATTAAGAGGAGCAACGAGGGGGATGGAGAGAGGGAAACAACGACCTTTTATTCGTTGACTTCTCTGATGACTTCTCTGAAAGCGTCTGCTAAATGACTGTAATGTAATGTAATGTAATGACTTCCTGCCTTTGTCTATTCTAAAAAGATCGTATTGATCCCACATATAAGGGTTCATTATCGAGCGACAAACACACTGCAATCAATGAGAGCAAACTCTCTATTGGAGCTGCAGCAAACATGGACTCACAGTGTAGAAGCCCAGGTTCCTGAGCAGCGTCTTCATGAGGATCTCGGCCAGGTGTGTGTCGGGGTGGCCTGCCGTGGCGCTGTACGTTGGGTCCGGGGCGGCCGTGAAGCCCGAGCCGGAGCAGAGCACCTCAGGGAGGTCGGCCGGAGAGCTGTAACCCAGGAGGGAGGCCACGTGGGTGTGGTCCTGGAGGCTGGTCAGGATAATGTCCAGCTGCATCCTCTGTGGGGAAAAATACAAACACATTTAAAATGAGAATGCTGTCCAAGAAAAAAACACAACCTGAGAAACAGCAATTGGTGTTTAAACCCGTAAACACTGAGATTCATACTGAGGGGAAATAGTCCAAAGTACAGTCAACACGTTTGGTCCTTGAGAGAAGTTGGCCTCACAGCCTTCACCCTTGTTTTTCTTTTGATTTAGCTTCTCTTTTTTTTTTTCATACAGTTTTTAAATTGTTGAGTTTATTGCACATTTTTTGCATGTGCAGAGATTTTCCACAAATGAAAAGAGCAGTTTGTTTTTTTGGAAAAGACTCTTATTTGCTCTCCTGCCAAGAGTTAAAGGATATAATGAATATCACTTCTATATCTCTACGTCAATATCAGTCTACAGCCGGTAAAGTAAGCTAGAAAAATGCTAAGCTAACTGGCTGAGAGTTCTAGATTATTTTATCTTGATCTAAATTGTCACATTCAATGGAAAATTTGCCATCTTATATGGGGATGTCCTCTCAGTGTTGATGGTAAATACAGTCGATTGAAGCACTAAATTCCTCATTGATGTGTTGTATTGACCCAGAATGCTGAGTTCTCCTGCCTGTGGTGCCATGCTTGCAGTGCCTATATGTACCAGCATGCATTGCAAGCAAACCTGGCTGAGTGTGTGTATCAGGTGTCATTGGGGTACCTGTCCTTTGGAGAGACTCTCCCATCTGTCCGGGCCCTGAGGCAGCAGAGAGTGAAGAAGCTCCATCCTCTCTCTCAGTGGAGGCAGCAGCATGGTCGCACCCACCGACAGAGTCTCGATCACCGCCTGACACGGACACACACACACACACACACACACACACACACACACACACACACACACACACACACACACACACACACACACACACACACACACACACACACACACACACACACACACACACACACACACACACACACACACTTTTCAGGTGAGGCAACTGATCCAGAGATTGTTGACATTTTAAGAAAGTACTGGATGTTTTTGTAGTGGGGTTGTATGAAGAACATCTCTATAGTCAGTGAACAAGTCGACACAAATAAAATCAATATCAGTTTGTTTGTGTTATTGTGTGACTTTGGCTTGAACAGATTCACTAGAGTCCCACGTAAATAAACAAGGGAACGGGGAGCTGAAGCTGTTATCTATGAATCACTTCAAAAGACACTAGACTCCCTTGACAAAAACTGTAATTTTACCCCTCAGAACAAAGGAGTTGCTGGTCTACTGCTGCCACGATCTGTTGGTTAGTTTTTGTCATTGTGTAACTTTGGTGTTTTAAAGCGAAAGGTAAAATTCCTGTTTTTGTCAATGTAGTCTGGTGTCTTTGAAGAGAGCGTAGATAACAGCTTCAGTTCCCGTCATAAAGGTCTGTCTGACAGAAAGGTAAAGAGGTGAAAATAGTCTAAATATAGTGTTCACTTTAACTGATATTGATTTTTTCAGGTTTCTAAAATACGTCCACAGCAGAACATTGATTTACTTCCCTGCTGGTTCTCCTGTCTGTTTCTACAAACTCCATCTACTGTAGTAAAACACTGACTGTGGAGAAGAACCTCATACAAACACACTTTTAAATAGCACCACTGTGCCTTTAATATGTGCTAATCACAGGGATTCCCAACGATCACATTCAAAAAGAACAGCCGAGGAGTGATGATTCAGAGTTGCAAAATAATACAGCTTTAATTTACAGGAATGGAAAAGGTGCAAAGATGCGGCTGCAGCTCTGTATTTCTTTAAGTGAGAACCTGATCTTTAATATTCTGTGGTGCCTTATTGTCCATCTTGGTCTTCCTGTCTGTATGTTGATATGCTGACGATCAATAGAGCATCTTCTTACCTCCTGAATCTCATCAGGCACAGAGGAGTCCATCAGTCTGAAGAGCAGGTTCCTCAGGGGTCTGGCCTGCCGACCTAAGATGCTGGTGGCCACGCCCCCGGCCAGAGCCAGAGCCAGATGATTGGACAAAAGCCGAAGGCACAGCTTGAGGAAGTTGTGATGCTCCCTGCAAATAGATTTTTATTTTTTATTATTTTAGCCATGACAACCCAATTGAGGTTTTGAACCTCTTTGCCAAGAAAAAAATTAATAAAAATCCAGCAAACTGCAACAACCAAATACTTGTTATTCAGTATCAGGACACGTACATACATACAAATCCCATAAAAAATGAATTATTCAGAACTTGCAGGAGTTATTGATCTCAGCATATTTTTAATTTGACACCAATCTACAATTGAAAAGGTAACCAGGTCGTGATTGGCAAAGGCTTCAAAGCAACTTTTATTATAACCATTATTACGCCCCAAATGCTTAAAGACATAATTATTCTATTATTCACAAACATCACAGCCTTTGTTTGAACATGTAAATCTTCTGTCAATGTTTGCCCAGTAAAATCACACTCTGTAAATCAAAAGAACAGATTGAGCAATCTTGTAAATAGGGATGTGAGTAATTAACCTATAAAGCAATAATTTTGACCGATTAATGCTGTCAGTTCATTTTAAAAAGGAGAATAGCTGGTCCTCTTAAAGGGTCATATTTATTCACTGACAAAGTATACGCACACTGCTCACAGCTATGATGTTACTGCTGACTTCATACTTTATTGATCGAACGCTACGTTAGCGCTGACAGAGTAACGTTATACCAGGAGGACCAAACAGATGACAACCTCACAGCTGGAGACTAACTGGGAAAGTGTCTGCTAGCTTCTCCCAGACTGGGAACTGGGAACTACTAAATGATGGATTCATTCTGTTTGTTCATCGGTTAATGTTGAAGCTGGACGGCTTGTGAGCACTTTAATCACAGCTCCCCTGCGTGCAATGCACTGATCTTAACGGTTAACAACGGCCGGCTACTGGTCAGAAAGAAGAATATAAATTATCCTCCCAACTTTTAAATAATGTTACATATAATTGTATTTAATTACAAATAAAAACTGTTGTGACAAACAGTTTTACAAAAAAGTTAGCTCCATATAGTGATTATAACAACCCTCTTCCCTGGAATGAAGGTGCATTGGCATGAGAAAAAGTACAAAAAGATGATGAAAGTAAATTGCTGTGTGTTTACCTGGATGAGGGGAACGGAAGAGGAGGGACTTCACTGTTGATGCCGTCGCAGTAGCGCTCGAGGAAGGAGCGCAAGTGGGAGAAGGTGCTCTCCTCGAGGTCGACACAGTACGGCCGGTGCCAAGCCACCACCTGCCTAGAGAGCCAAAGGGAGAAAATATTAATATTATTAAATTATTATTAATATGAAGTGCTCTAGTACGTCTGCCCATTATCAGGCATTGAGACATTCAAATGAACCTTAAAGCATTTCTTCAGTGATTTAAAATAGCAAGATTAAAGTTTGGACACTCACAGAAGACAGATTTAACAAAAGAAATTGAAGCAGTATACCCAAGATATCTGGGCCCATTGTAGGTATAATGTAAAAAACATATATTGACATAGTGAAAGGAAAAACTCCAGAGAATAATGTCCTGAATTTTTGAGAAAAAAACTTGAATATTCTCTGAGATTAAAAAGTGACAAATTAACGAGAAGAAATAATTGGGTTTTTTTTTTGCTTTTTTGTCAAGGAATCACATCACTTTACTTTGAAAGGATAAATCAACCTCATCGCACCAGAGACGCTGCCGTTTACCGGTTGATGACCTCATCAGATTATATTTTGCAGTCAGATTTATCAAAAGGAAACTCGTGATTTTAGTCAAGAATCACATTATTATCATAAACATTGGGACTAAGACACAGCGGACGGATGAAGGACATCACCTTGTTCCATACTAACGACGTATTCATTGTTTACAGAAAAAACTGTGGTGTGATGGAGTTTATCTAACCCTGCAAAGAGAAACATTTTGGTTGCTTGCCAAAAAAATAAAAGTGGGACTTTGATCTCAGAAAAAAACATTTTTTTGTCTTGTCAATTTCTGAGGTTTTTCTTTAACATTTACCACTTTAATTTAAAAGATTATCTGATTTTTTTTACCTGCAATGGCCCTAATACACCATCATATTACTATATGATGTTATATAGCATTTTTTACTGAAATAAGGTGAGATGATGTTTAGCATTTTTTGACTACTTTAGAAAGTTAAAATCTGGCAAATGTATACATCTCACGGTATATAGTGTCATATTTCTCCAATCTTTACACATTAGTAAACAAAGTAACACACCCACTGTCATCTAAAGAACTGCATGTTTCATCTCAACCTGACTTTATTAGCTTTACTAGGATGCTCTGTGCTTTAAGTCAGTACACAGTCACACAGAAGGAAAAAGAAACATTTCACACGTAGTCACTGACCTTTGACCTAAATTATGCAATCCCTATTGAACAAAGTAGTCCAGGGGTCGCCTGCCCCCTCCCTCCCCTCCCCCCCTGTGGTTATGGTTGATGCTACGTTCACCACAGTGTTCACTCTGATGTTTGGCTGACCTGTCCCGGGGCAGGGCCGTCCACGCCAGGCTGTGGGACGTGCCGGCTGAGATCTGCTGAATAGCGACTCCATCCAGGCCGACGACCTTCTTGGGCTTTGTGATCGGCCCCGTGGAGTTCCCCTGGCCACACTGGCCCATGGAGTTGTTGCCCCACGCGTATACTTCATTGTCTGGATGGTGGTTGGAGAAGTAACACAAGATTAGATGTCACAGTGAATAATAATAATGAGGTGGAATCTGTGCTGCACTGAGCGGGAATATATGGCCTTACTTTATGTCCAGCTTCAGTTAAGTATTAGCTTAAACAAATAGGGTCTATGTATTTGCTATTACATCATGCTACTTGCGACAGATCTGTCACACATTTCACAAACACAAAAACTTTCTGCACGTTCAAACTGTGACTTGACAAGAGGCGGTGGATTTAGCATGTTCTGCAACATTGATCCCTGACGGCATGCAAATGTGTTTTGATGCAGCACAGTTAAAACCAAAACCCAGTTAAACCAAAACCCACCGGCGGGACTGCAAAGCATGTTTATTATTTTATCAATGGACAAAACTACACTGTATATCATATCCAAGTACTGTAAAAAAAAAATGCCATTATCGCCAGTTTTTTCTGTTTGTGGCTGTCCCATCATGTGCGACGAACGCACATGATGGGACAGCCAAAACAAAAGTATTTAGTAGTAAATTTTGATATTTCATTAAAAACATTTTATTCTTATCTTTCTGTTTGTTTTAAACAGATTCTGTTAAAAACATAAAATTCTGAGCTCCTCAAAGCAACTATGAGGCCATGATTGATTCATCTGAGACCAACAGTCAGGTGATAAAAAACCTGTGAAACTTGGACTGATCTGCTGCTGAACACAGAGCAGAGAGGAGAGGAGAGGCTGGAAGTAGAGGTTGTTTAATTGTGAATAGTTTAATATATAGCGCACGTGGAGCCTCCATTTTTAACACTTGTGGATACTTTGAAACATGTCGGATATGTAGTTTCCACTGTTAAATAAATGATCAAAGAAATTCAACTTGCGTTTTTTAATGATTTATGTCATTATATGTGTTATTCTGCACAAAAGACATGTTTGAGTTCTCTCTACTTCTAGTAGTCAGAGCAGGACTTTTAGATTACAGTGAAAATCGGGGTCACAGAGAGTAAGATGTGACAGGAACAAAATAAAAGACCCAAAACTGCTTGGGGTCCATAGGGTTAACCACCATCAGATTAGCTTTCAGAAGAAAAGAGTATAAGACAAAAAGGAACAACTACCGTGTGAGAGAGCCAGGCAGTGACTGTCCCCGATGGAGATGTCCACCACCCTGGTGGTAGCCAGCTCCTCGATCAGTTTGGGTCTGAGTGCTGTGGCCTCAGAGGAACCACATCCCAGACAAGCACCGCAGCCCCACGCGTACACCTAAAAGAAACAAGACACACGAATCAACATCAGCAGAAGACAAGGCCCGTGAAAAAGAGCTCTGTTACGTAACAAGTCCTGACCTTAAGATACATCACTGTCATCGACCAACCAGCTGTCAGCAGGAACGCATAAACAGCAGTATGAAAGTCCCTCTTTGGGACAATGAACCTGCACTTTCTTTACTCAACAACCCAACATTTTTGTTCCTTTTTGGTAAAAGCTTCCAGGATTGATGTCCTACCTGTCCGGTGGAGGTCAGGGCCAGAGACGACTGGCTTCCTGCACACACTTTCCTGATGAACATTCCTTGCAGGGCCTCCACCACTTTTGGCTTGTAGACTCGATTAGTATCACCGTGACCTAGTTTTCCTGCAGGATGGCACACAGTTTCTCTTTAGACTCTTATGAGCATATTCTCACATCGTAGTGCAGTCTGACATTTTGACACACTGAGAACTAAAAATACAAAACTGCAAGAATTATGTGCACATTCTTTTGGAGAAGGCTCCAATTTATAAATGAATACTTCGATCTACATAATCAATTCTGACGTGTAACTGTAAAGTCATGGTGAAGGGGTTTCCTCACCGTTGTCTCCTCCTCCGAAGGACCACACGGTGCGTCCGTCCTTTGACAGGGCGATGGTATGGGAGCTGCCACACGACACCTCTCCCACATTGCTGATGTCTTTAACGAGGGTAGGAATGTTTCTGCTGTTGCTGTCACCGTGACCTGCAGTCCACAAACAATGGGAAAAAAAAACGTTAGGGTCCACGCAATTGTTTGGAAATGCAACACAGAGCATCTGACACACATAACACACCTAAAACACGTTGTTTTTTAACAGTATAGAAGACAGGTGTGCTGGGCGTTATGTTCAAAAATCAGTATATCTGTATTTTTTAGGGATTTGGCAGTTTTCACGATATTTCACAGTATTTTTTCGTATTACTGAGCCTTTAAATAAGGTTTACGGTGGCTAATTCTGGAGTACACAGAGTATGAACATTTATTTATTTAATTTGATTTAGTTTAATGATTATAGGGATTGCTTGACCCCACACAATCATACAATATATGAAGAAATCAGAATGCATGAAACAACTTTCGTTTAAAATAAATAAATATTTTAAGATGCTTGTATCAGCACTATAAATGGACCACATCTCTCTGTTCTTGCATGTACAGTAGCGGCCGAGACCGTTTTGCTACTATAATGTTACCCAGCATGCAGTTCAGAAGTGGACATTTGTAAATGTACATTTATTAGTTTTACAAATTGGTTATGTGTCACAAATTGTTGTGTGCCATGGTGTTGGTACCCTGTTAAAGAGAGTTAGTTGTGGGGTTATTAATGTTGTGTTATAAAGTCATAACTGTGAGTGAGACGGGTTCACTCTTCACAGTTGTTCTCAACCTCCACCCTATGACTACTTCTTCTGTCTGAGTGACGCATTTGGACTTGTGCTTAGGGCTTTGAATTTACTGAAAACATTGACAATCACCACAGTCATACTGGGAACTGTTTGAAACTAACAGCTGTCTATTAAAGAGAACATTTTCATTTTAGAATAAAGGATGAATGAGTTCAGCAACTTACCTAATCTTCCAAAATCTCCTTCCCCCCATGTGTACAGCTCTCCATCCTCACTGACTGCAGCACTGTGTCTGTAGCCGGCAGACACACACACCACCACCTGACACCAAACAAAAGCCACGCACGTTATCATTCTTTATTAATGCCAGTTAATGCACGAGCAAAAAGACGTCCATCGAATTCATATCGTCATATACATTAGACTGCACTGAAGAAAGCAGCTATAAGAAAAGCTATGAATGCATTTTCATATTCAGCTGATAATTATTACAAGCAAAAGTTTCAGAATTGTGACATTATTACAGTTTCTGGTGCATTAAATCTATTACTGGATTTAAAAGAATAAAACGATAAAAATGTGAACCATGTCGATAAAATACCAGGTGTCGAGGTGTACTGTGTGAAGCCCTACCTTCCCCTGTAGTGGCCCCTGGATAAGTTTGGGGTATTTCTGTGTCGAGCTGTTCCCGTGACCCAGTTTTCCGTAATCACCGTCACCCCAGCTGAACACCTCGCCCTCCGTAGTGAAGGCCAGCGTGTGGCCGTCCGAGCCCTTGGACGACGACACCTTCTTGATGGCGCGGTGGGGCTCGAAGGTGAGCTTCTTGAGGGTGGACTGGTTGTTGGAGTCGCCCAGGCCCAGGCGGCCGTAGCTGCCCTTCCCACAGGCCCGAACGGAGCCGTCGGACGAGATCACAAAAGTGCAGTACTGGCCGGCCTCAATCTGCAGAGACATGAGGCAAAAGAGCTACAGCTGTGAAGAGCGTCGTTATCATGAAGTCGCCCTATACGTCTCTGGTGTGGACCTGTCAATCAGTGTGTAGCCCCGCCCTAAAGCATCCTCTGCTTTATGGTCTGTTTGACTCTAAATGGAGCATCATTTACTAAATGAACATCATGCTGTATTGAAGAAGACTTGAAACTAGAGATTGAGACCATAAACTCATGTTTACAATGTTTACTGAGGGAATAAATCAAGAGAGAAGTAGAGTCATTTTCTCATAGACTTCTATACAACCAGAGGAGTCTCCGTTATGACTACAAAAATGACTACAAATGGTTATGTTTAGTAAAAGACCTTTCTTTGGCTTAAAACAAGTATGTTTGTTAAATAGCTTAAATGAAGTAGGTAACGTTAAACGTCAACTTCCTTTCATTCAGACACGGTCACACAGTCTCCTTAATGAAAGTCCTGCACATAGGTAAGAGGTCCACCATGACCTCTTACCTATGTGCACTTCCACAGACTTTGATTAGAAACTTTGTAAAAGCTAAAAAACAAACGTAATCTGAGAAATGTCATTGAAAAATGCAGTTTTGTTTTCTTGAAACATCGTCTTCAGCAGACCATCTGATATCTGATCGATTATTTCATTTCATTTCCTGCAAAGTCATTGTGATTTTCACCTTTCTTCATAAAAGCACATTAGGAAAAATGAATTTGTGCAACCTCATTTTACAGAGAAGCCCCTGATGTTATGTAGGCAGGATAATTGTGAATTATTCGGTTCATAACTGTGAGGTTATGAACATAGTGGGAGTTTCCTTTCCCTCCCAACAGAAACAGAGAGGACATTGTGCTGCACTGCTTCTTCATCTTGAAGAGCACAAGTAGCTGTCTCATACTTACTATCTATCCATCTATCTATCTATCCATCCATCTATCTATCTATCTATCCATCTATCCATCCATCTATCTCAGCATGTCACACTGCTTTGATATACAGCTGTAGTTCTGCTGATGGGAGAACCAGTGAAATTGAATTTGAATGCATTATGTCACCATGTCCATGTAACGCAATTTTTGTAATCATACTGATCAGAATATTTCATGCTCTGGAGAAAAACAATATTTTTCCCCTGAAAACGTAACAACCCATTTGCCAAAACCTAACAAAATTCAGTTTGAAACTTGTGCATCTCTATTTAAGACAGCGTTTCCCCCGTATTAACCTAGATTCTGGCGGCCTGCAAAAATCTATTCTGTCCCGCCACAGTTTCATAATAAACCAAAACCTCCTTTACGGAGGGTTGGTTTTGACCCTCGCCGCTTCCCGTTGCCGTAAACATAGTGTTCACTGCGCTTTCTCTTCCTATCCAGGAGTGACGGAGCTCCCAGTTCCCAGTTCTTGAAACACCGAAACCGTCTTGTTTATCACGCTTTGTGAATGTGAGTTTTTGCCGTGTCATCACCATTAATGCTTATACAACCAGTGTGTTTATGATTAAATTGTTTACTTGAGTGCTGTAGAAAAATACTCTTACAAGTAAAAGTCCTGCATTCAAAATGTTGCTTAGGTAAAAGTACAAAAAGTATTAGCATAAAATATACTTAAAGTACCAAAAGTACATTTGATTTGCAGACTGGCCCATTTCAAATAATATATAGACGGTAGATCAACATCATTGGATCATAATTATTGATGCTTTTATGTGTTCATCACTTTAAAGCTGGGTTAATTTCAACTAATTTATATACTTCATAATTCAAATAATAATATATCATAATTCATTAGTTTCTTTTGTGCTCAGAAATGTGAATCTTCAAAGTAGCCTAACTAGTAAATGATACTGTTAAAAGTATAATATTTCCCTCTGAGATTTAGTGGAACAGAAGTATAGAGTTAGATTAAATGGAAATACTCAAGTATAGTACAAGTACCTCAAGATGTTTACTTAAGTAGAGCACTAAAGTAGCATTGAAGGACGTTACATTCCACCTCGAAGTAAATTGCTTTACAATAGCACAAAGTTATTCACAAATCTAGCCTCTTAAGAGAACCAGATTCATGCATTTCACTTTAAAATGTACCCATCAGAGTCCAAAGAAATCCTGTGTGGAAACACTGCTCCAGATGTTTTCCTCTCTAAACATGTTCAGACATACAGCTCTACAGAAGACATGTGAACTGTTTGTTCTCTTACCGTCTGTGCGTCGGCGAAGCTCGCGGCCAGCTTGGGCTGCAGGATCTTCTCCTGTGTTCCCTCCACCAGCTGGTGGCTGCTGTTGCTGCCCCAAACGTAAACCTCACAGGTTTCTGACACCACGGGAGCTTCACCCGTCTGGATGCTGTCTGGGCTGACACAGGTGCGAGAGTAGTCCGACGCCATTCGACATACCTGGAAGGAAAAGGACATGTTTTCTGACTTTGGGATAATCATTTGTGTCGGATGTGTTTCTTGAAATAACATCTTTTCCTTGCAAAGTAACAATAAGCTGAACGTGTTGAGTAGTAACTTACAGGAGTGAAGGCTATCCACTCTTTAAAACAAGCATGTTGAGATGTCATATTTAGATTATCATGATAAATGTCTTACTTCTTCTAAAAGACAGAGTGCTGCTTCATACAATGAGCACAAGCCATCAGTGGTCCGTGTTGGTTCTCTCCACTGGCTGCGATCTGCTGAGGAGCCCTGAGACAATCACACAAACATATAATGTTTAGACCAAATATTACTTTAAGACAATTATAATTATTACACTCAATATTAGAGGGCATGCCAAAGACCTGAAAAAAGAAACGGTAAATAACCTATGCACTATTAAATCTATGAGTCTGAAAGGCTATGACATGAGGATGTATTTGTGTTTGGTTGGTAATGTTTACTGATAAACTGCCAAGTAAATGTTTGCAGTTATCACACCTTAAGATCATAATACCTGCACTATAAAGCACACAGACACAAGGAAAAGGTTACTGAGTCTTTGGTTTAAGCAGACATTGGAACAGTTAATGCCTTCTGGTTTGAGTTATTGAACCACAATAATGAATGTTAATGTTTACTTACCAAAGAGCGCCTCATCTGCATGAGGATGTTCATGAAACAATCATAGCCGATGAGCCCTTCTTGGTTCTGTAGCACCTTATTCTCCTCCATAGCACTGACCACGGCTGATGCAGCCAGGGCCATCTCGATCCACTCCAGCAGGTATCGCAGGGAGCCCCTCTGGGAGGCCAGCCCTAGCAGCAGCTCCGAGGCCAGCCGCCGCCCCTAAAATATCCGCCCCAGAGTTTGGCATGGTCACCCCCTTCAGGAAAGTGGTGACCTGGGCCAGGCAGTCCAGGCCCATTGGCGGGATCTTGCTCTCGTTGGCCAGAGAGAGTGGCGGCAGGGAGCTGACCACGTCGATGGCCGTGTGGATTACATCATTGCACAAGTTGATGTTGCCTCCTGCACCTCCGCCGGGGCTAGGTGGAGGAGGCATCATCCAGCTCTGGCGCAGCAGGGCAAAAAGAAGGCTGAGGCCGGTGCGAACGCCCATCTCGATGAGGGCGTCCGTGCTGGAGCGCGGCCGCTCGCTGACGGAGTGCAGGTCGGCCGAGCCCGAGTTGTTCTCCGGAGAGTGCTGCTGCTGCTTGACCTTTCCTTTGTCGTGGTACTTGTTGGAAAGTGCGTAGAAGATGCGCTGGAGCACCAGCACGCGTTTACGCAGGGCGGCGGCGAAGGGAGAGTCGGAGCAGACCATCTTGGCCAAGGCCAACTGGCTGCTGAGCAGAGCGTCCAGGTAGTGCTCCTGCTCATCGCTGGAGAGGGATTCCCGCTCAAAGTCTGGGAGCTGGGGGCCTTTCAGACACAGCACCTGCTGAGGCAGCAGCACAGCCTCTTTGTTGACCAGCAGCTTGGAGTAGAGCACCGAAACTCCCTCCCGCGTGGCGATGGACTCGCTGTCCTCCGTGATCCATGAGCTGTTCAGGTGCTCCAGCCATTTGAGCTTCACCGGGGGGATCATTAAAGCCATGGCATGTCACTCTGGAGCCATCAGTGCTGGAAACAGAGTGACATCACACAAAATGTTAACGTCAAGCCAAATTTAAATGTTGGGGAAAAAAACAATAATCTTCAGTTTGAGGTTATCAATAAACCTCGATCAATTCAACACGGCTTCTTCACTGGATAATCATGTGAAGGCATGAAGGATGAAGACACAAACATTATGGACCTATGTGCTATCAAAGCAGATATGACCCAATTTATATCCAAACAGAAAATAGTGCAGGTTATCTATATCTGCCCAATAGAAGAGCACTGTCTGCTGTCTGAATATTTCAGATATTCAATCTGTGAATTCATGTTTTAGTGAAAACTACCCTGGTTGAATAAAGGTTTTTGTAATGCTTTATCATGCTACCTAAAGTATTATTACTTGTACCAATATTATAAATGCACACTGATTACATCTATTTCATCACTTTTGTCATTTGAGAAGTTTAGCCATACATTTGAAGACGATCCTGCCTCCAGTCTGTATTGTAAACACTACACACATGTTGACTTGTGCATAACAGGTCAGAGAAGTCCAAACTCTGCTTCAGAGAATCAATAAGTGGAAACGAAAGGCATGCTTCATAACGACTCCAGTTGCAATCGATGGCGGTTTCTCTGGAGTTAACCTACTGCTCCTGCTGTGAGGTACGCCCGGTGTAAAGACGAGATGAGTAAAGTGTGTGTTGTGGCTCAAAGCGCTGCAGCCCGGTAACAAAGTCTAAGAAACGTGAACGCGTCACTCCTGTTTTTGCATCCTCACGCTCTCTGGCTCCCCTTTTCATTTCAGGAAAAACTATTTTTTAAATCATTCTATTTGTCTACATGTTCTCACCCTTACTCATTGCTGTCTCTCAGCCCTTAGAGCTCCATAAGACCCCCTCAGGTCTGCACAACATGGCCTCTTGGCGGTGCAGCGTTAATGGAGGAACAAGGCAGGGGTCAGCGGCCCCTCGGCTCTGGTAATAGCAGTAGTCTTTAAAAGGTGCACCTTAAAACCCACTCATATTCTCTGGCTTTAAATTGTGTTCAACCTGTTTTTCTCTTTCTATCGGATTCCTGGATTGTGTTTAAACTTGCTTTATTTCTCTCTGCTTGTACCTGTAAGCATACAAGTCTTCATGAAGAACCTGTTCTATGAATCTGCTTTTAACCTGAGATGTTAGTTATGCATGTTTTACAGTTATAATGTCATTTATCTGCCTTGTTTGTATTGTTATGATTTTACTGTTTCTGCCTTTGAGACCTTTTCAATTCAATTCAGTATATTTTGTAGAGCCCAGAATCACAAATTAGCCTCAGAGGGCTTTACAATCTGTACACATGCAGCATCCTCTGTCCTTAAACTCTCACATCCTCTATCCTCTGTCCTTAGACCTCACATCCTCTCCTGTAGACCCTCACATCCTCTGTCCTTAGACCCTCACATCCTCTGTCCTTATACCCTCACATCCTCTGTCCTTAGACCCTCACATCCTCTGTCCTTAGACCCTCACATCCTCTGTCCTTAGACCCTCACATCCTCTGTCCTTAGACCCTCACATCCTCTGTCCTTAGACCCTCACATCCTCTGTCCTTAGACCCTCACATCCTCTGTCCTTACCCTCACACCCTCACATCCTCTGTCCTTAGACCCTCACATCCCTGTCCTTAGACCCTCCATCCTCTGTCCTTAGACCCTCACAGGATGGACATCCTCTGTCCTTAATAGATCCTCTGTCCTTACACCCTCAATCCTCTGAACATCCTCTGTCCATACATCCTCTGTCCTTAGACCCTCACATCCTCTGTCCTTAGATCCTTCTCCCAGGATGGACAAAAAATAGATGTCATACAAAATGAACAGCATAACAGAGATACAACACATTCAATGTATATGATGTAAATGATTCATATAATAAAGCGCTATATATATATAAATAGAATATATGACATTATCATTATCAAACATGGGTTAAACCAGGTTCCACTGCTGTTAAAGCTTCATACCTGTTGTATGAACACACATCATGTTTTTGTTTTGTTTACTGTTATAATGTCATTTCTCTGCCTTGTTTGTATTGTTATGATTCTACTGTTTCTGCTTTTACCATGTAGAGACCTTTTAAAGTGTTCTATAAATCTGCTTTTAACCTGAGATGTTAGTTATGCATGTTTTTGTTTACTGTTATGTCAATTCTCTTCCTTGTTTGTATTATTATGCTTCTACTGTTTCTGTTTGTGCCTCTGAGACCTTTTAAAGCACTATATAAATAGAATATATGACATTATTATTATTATTAAACATGGATTAAACCGCCTTACACTGCAGCCTTCCACTGCTGTTAATGCTTCATAGCTGCTGTATGAACACACATCATGTTTTTGTTTTGTTTACAACTGTTATGTCATTTCTCTGCCTTGTTTGTATTGTTATGCTTTTACTGTTTCTGTTTTTTTTTACCTTTTAAAGCTCTATATATATATAGAATATGACATTATTATTATTAAAGATGGATTAAACCAGTTTACACTTGTCTTCATACCTGTTGTATGAACACACATCATGTTTTTGTTTTGTTTACTGTCAAATGTAATTTATCTGTTTTGTTTGTATTGTTTCTGTTTTTTTACCTTTTAAAGCACTATATATATATATATTTATATATAAATAGAATATATGACATTATTATTATTATTATTAAACCAGGTTACATATGTTAAAGCTTTAAGCTGTTGTATGAACACACATCATATTTTTGTTATGTTTATGGTTATAATGTCATTTATCTGCCTTGTTTGTATTATTATGCTTTTACCTTTTAAAGCACTATTATATATATATATACACACAAATATATACACACATATACAGCTACACAGATACATATATTTAAACATATATATGCATCT
>NC_072450.1:2125255-2132635 GCF_027596085.1 Anoplopoma fimbria | reverse complement strand
AGATCAATGTGCTTATTAAGAATACGTGAATATCCAAGTAACTACAGTACCAGTCAAAGGTTTGGACACACCTTCTCATTCAATGGTTTTTCTACATTGTAGATTAATATTGAAGACATCCAAACTATGAAGAAATACTTATGGAATTATGTGGTAAACAAACAAATGCTCAACAAAGCAGAATATGTTTTATATTTTAGATTCTTCAAAGTAGTTGAATGAGAATGTGTGTCCAAACTTTTTTACTGTATGTCCCTACAAAGGCCTTCCATAAATTAGGGGGTGTCATGGAGCCCCCTTAAAGCACATTAACCCAATCCCTGTATATTCTCAATGACTCAACGATGTCTCTGCCAAGTTTGGTATGTTTTTCAGTGTACAATGGGCCTATAAAATGGGTTTAAATGGTATAAATGATAGGGTTGGGGCGATAGAGTCGACGTGTCACTCTCAAGCTCAACTACAACATAAAACTGAAATAGTTAGTAGTTTGAACATGGGTCCAAAGTTTCATGAGTTCTTGTGTTCAAAAGGTTCCTTGTTCTTTCAGTGTCAGCGACTGTTGGGTCTTTGATAATAATGATGGTGAACAAATGATGGCAGTTTAGATTATTTTGTAATAATGATGATACGTTACTCACATATCTGGCTTGGTGAGTTACACAACACACACACATTGTTGAAGATGTTTCTCAACCTGCTTTTGTTTTATTTACATGTTTTACAGTGTTGGTATTTATTGTAAAAGGGGGGAAGATGTTTTTCTTCAGTTGGTATAGTTTAGTCTTTTTTGCTTGTGTTTCCTGAAGCTGCAAGCATTGAGCTCTTTGCCAATTCTGCAAACTTCAAATCAGTTTGAATTATTGTTCTCAGGCCTGTGTTTCTGTGAGAACAATGTCATTGCTAACACCCTTCAGAGTAAACAAAGGAACCCACATCAGATTCTGTAATGTCAGAAATGTTGGTGTTAGCTAGATGGTCTGGTTTTGTGTGCAGCATGGTTAAGTACTTTTTATTTCCTGAAATTGTATGTCTTTTCATTTGTTAGGCTCATGAAACAAATAACAAAAAGGAAAAAAAGTGATGCATAATCAAAACTCTACATAATACAGCATTTAACGTAATTAAACTATATTTAGCACTATGATACATAATAAGAAATCAGTTGAATCCTTTTTTCTTCCCATAATAATTAAAACAATTATAGATTCTGTATTAGAGAACTTTATGGCACAACCATTTTAACACTCTCGGTTTTAGCTACTTATAAGTAGTGACATACACAATGTCATAGTATTTGTGCTGATATGTTTGTTTTTGTGGAATATGTATTATAAGTGGAAGAGTACCTTCAAGCTGTTGTTCTTCTGTGTTCAGTGCAGACATGGTTTGACTTTTCCTTCACCTCCTATGAACTTTCAAACCTGGAGGACTAAATAAATATTACACTCTTTAGTTTCACAGAACCAAAAACATGTAATTTGTTGTTATTCATAGCAGAAACTTTGTCCGTTATTGATTTGTTACATTTACATGTAATTTCAGTATATTGTACTTGATTAGCTAGAGATGAGTAATTGCAGAATATTTGGATGAATAACAAAACAGTAAAATTGTTCCAGCATGTAAGTGTCACTGAAACTTACCCGACATCATGCAGCAGGAGACTCTGGGCTTTCTGTGTCCGCTGCTGCTTTTATACTGCAGATAGAAACCGAAAGCATTTTATTCACCAGAGAGCAGGTTTCCATTACTTTATCTTGTCCTTTCACTTCTGAGTTTGTGCATGTTGTACGAGAACATCTCAACTTAATATGTTATCAGTAAATAAGCCTGGAAGGATAAAACCCCCAACAATTTTCCTTCTCTTTCGTCCATACAGTTTAGATTATGGGCTCTGAGATGCATTTAGCTGGACTCATTTAAATGCTATCATTATTATTACTATAATTATTATTATTAATAATAAGATTATTACAAAAATAACAAAGAAAAAATAATCCTCAGAATATGAGCAGCTGTAGGGGTAAAATGGTTTAAAAAATCCATAGTTCTATAGGGTTTTTGTACAGCAGGAAAATTCAACGAAATTAAGAAGAAATGTTTTTTTTACATCAAAAAAGGCCATCATTGGCCATTAGTGTTACTGATAAAAATGAAGGTAAATTGTAATAATAAGGAATTACTGACATGACTGTATTTTGTAATTTGCTTTTCTTTTGTTTATTTTCAGTGTCTCAATGTCTATTTTTGCTTTGTTTTGTCTATTTGATTGCTATTAACGTGTAGGCATACGTTCAAAAGGAAAATCCAACATCAGATTTTGTAACACCAGGAATGTTGATGTGCGTGTGAACACTCCTGTGGACCAGCGCCAGCCTCTCTTCTCATAAACAATCTATTTCTCAGAAATAATTGAAGATTCTTCTCAATGAAGCTGGTTTAATTTGAGTTATATTACACAGACAGTGGCATATTAGGAATTTAGAATTTTCAATGTAGAGTCTTCAATTAACCTTAGCTGCATGTCTTTGGACTGTGGGAGGAACCCAGAGAGAACCCACGCTGACACGGGGAGAACATGCAAACTCCACACAGAAGGTTGTCCAGCCTGCATTGAACCCGGGCCCCTCTTGCTGTGAGGCGACAGTGCTAACCACTACACCACCGTGCAGCTAATTGTGTTGTCACTACTTATAAGTATGGTCAGTTTTAGAAAAAACATAAAATTACAGGAAAGAAAAAGTAGCTCACCACGCTGCACACAAAACCAGACCATCTAGCTAACACCAACATTTCTGACATTACAGAATCTGATGTGGGTTCCTTTGTTTACTCTGAAGGGTGTTAGCAATGACATTGTTCTCACAGAAACACAGGCCTGAGAACAATAATTCAAACTGATTTGAAGTTTGCAGAATTGGCAAAGAGCTCAATGCTTGCAGCTTCAGGAAACACAAGCAAAAAAGACTAAACTATACCAACTGAAGAAAAACATCTTCCCCCCTTTTACAATAAATACCAACACTGTAAAAAATGTAAATAAAACAAAAGAAGGTTGAGAAACATATTCAACAATGTGTGTGTGTTGTGGAACTCACCAAGCCAGATATGTGAGTAACGTATCATCATTATTACAAAATAATCTAAACTGCCATCATTTGTTCACCATCATTATTATCAATGACCCAACAATCGCTGACACTGAAAGAACAAGGAACCTTTTGTCTTTTTAGAGAATATTTTTCTTCTGTGCAGTCGCATGTTTGACGGGCTTGAGATGCTCAAAAAGTTTCAAAATTGGCACACTATTCAGATCTGGCGAAACGTTCCAATTTTTGGGATTGGCTGGGACGTGGCCCTGCTGACACCCACTGCTACTACCCCTATCATTATTAGTCACATTACTATTATTATTCCATTCCATTCCATTACAGTCATTTAGCAGACGCTTTCATCCAAAGCGACTTACAGGAAGTGTATTCAACATAGGTATTCAAGAGAACTACTAGTCACCAGAAGTCATAAGTGCATCTCCTTTCTTAAACAAGCATCTAAGAGCATAAACCAGAGCAAAGGTATAGTGCAGAGGCAAATTACTACGAGAACAATAAGTGCAACAAACTAATACGAATACAATAAGTGCAACAAACTAATACGAATACAATAAGTGCTACGAACTGATACGAATACAATAAGTGCAATAAACTAATAGGAATACAATAAGTGCTACGAGGAAGGCTCAGGGTAGTACTTCTTTATCAGGGTAGTACTTCTTTATCAGGTAGTACTTCTTGAAGAGGTGAGGTTAAAGATGGGCAGTGACTCTGCTGTCCTGAGGTCAGTGGGGAGTTCATTCCTCCACTGAGGGGTCAGGACAGAAAGAAGCTGTGACCGGGTGGATCGGCTGCAGGGACCTCTGAGCGACGGGGCAACCAATCGCCCCGAGGCAGCAGAGAGGAGTGGTGGGGTGGGGGTGTAGGGCTTGACCATGGCCTGGAGATAGGAATTAACTGTTCTTTTCACTGCCCTGCTGCAGCTTTCTGGACGAGCTCCAGAGGTCTGATGGCCGACGCCGGGGCTCCGGCAAGTAGTGATTTGCAGTAGTCCACGTCGAGATGTCAGCCAAGCATGCAGCAATACGTGCCTCCACTTGGGTGTCACCGGGGGGAAATGACAAGACCAGCTGGGTGTCATCGGCATAACAATGGTAAGAGAAGTCATGCGAGCGAATGACAGAACCCAGAGATGTTGTGTAGAGCGAGAAGAGAAGGGGGCCCAGGACTGAACCTTGCGTGGTTCTGACACGGCCCCCCTCCATGTCACCTGGTAGGATCGGCCTGTCAGGTAGGATGCAAACAGGGAGAGTGCAGAGCCTGAGACGCCCATCCCCTCGAGGGTGGAGAGGAGGATCTGGTGGTTCACCGTGTCAAACGCCGCTGACAGGTCCAGGAGAATCAGGACAGAGGAGAGAGAGTTCGCTCTCGTGGCGTGAAGCGACTCTGTCACCGCAAGGAGGGCCGTCTCTGACGAGTGACCCACCTTGAACCCGGACTGGTGGGGGTCCAAGAGGTTGTTCTGGTGGAGGTAGGAAGACAGTTGGTTAAAGACAGCACGTTCAAGTGTTTTGGATAGAAAGGGTAGAAGAGAAACCGGTCTGAAGTTCTTGACATCAGAGGGGTCAAGTGATGGTTTTTTCAGAAGGGGGGTGACTCTGGCAGTCTTGAAAGCCGAGGGAAAGCATCCCGAGACGAGAGATGTGTTGATGAGGTGGGTGAGGAAAGGAAGGAGTTCAGTGGCAATAGACTGAAGAAGAGGGGAGGGGATCGGGTCAAGGGAGCACGTGGTGGGCTGTTAGATGTAACAAGGTCAAGGACCTCGTTAGGGGAGAGGGGAGCAAAATAGGGTAAGATGGGGTGTGGAGAGGGAAGGGGGAGCTGAGGGGGAAGAGCTGGAGAGGGTAGAGAGGGAGAGGGGGAGAGGGGGCTGAGAGAAGGAGGATCTGATATCGTTTACCTTCTTGTCAAAGAAGTTGGCGAAATCATCAGGGAGAAGGGAGGAAGTCGGAGGAGGGGGTGGGGGTTGGAGGAGTGAAGAGAAAGTTTCAAAGAGTTTTTTAGGATTGGAAGCAGAGGTTAGGATTTTAGAGCGGAAGAAAGCCGCTTTAGCAGTAGCTAGAGAGGAGGAAAAAGTGGAAAGGAGAGATTGGAAGTTAAGAAGGTCCTCCGGGAGTTTGCCTGTTCTCCATTTACGCTCAGCCGCTCTTAGGCTCCGTCTATCAGTACGCACTGAGTCCCACAGCCATGGGGCAGGAGGAGTTGGCCGTGCAGGCCTGGAGGTGAAGGGACAGAGGTTGTCCAAAGAGGAGGAAAGGGTGGAGAGGAGAAGATCAGTAGCAGTATCGGGGGATAGGAGAGAGAAGGATTCAGGGTCAGGGAGGGCAGAGGTAACGGAAGAGGAAAGATCAGCGGGGGAGAGGGAGCGGAGGTGACTACGGGTAGAAACCATGTGGGTAGGTGGAGGAAGTAAGGGGGGAGAGGAGAGGGAGTAGGACATGAAATTGGTAATGCAATTTTAGTATATATTGACAAGCTATTGGTACTTCTGCCTACTCCACCAATCATTAGTCAATAAGAAAAATTACAAAGAAGTGCAGTTTACCGATTGTGTTGCATCAGCGAGGTTCTCCGACAGCAACAGAACGTCCATGCACATTTGACTCTTAACAGAATGCTGTGTAGGCTGCAAAAATAATAACGCATCGGTGTAATCGACAAACAAGCTAAACAAAGAATGCTTCACTATGAGGTTACATGTCTCCCTTTAGTCTAGCACTTGATTAACAACGTATAGTAATTGCAGCATATTTGGATGAAAACTCAGACCAAAAAGTACAAAACAGCTAAATTGCATGTAAAGTTTCACTGAAACTTACCCGACATCAGGCGGCAGGAGGCTCTGGGGCTTTCTGTGTCAGCTGTTGAATTTATACTAAATATAGAAACCGAAAGCATTTTATGCACCAGTCTACAAAGGGCAAATCTAGAATTAGATTTGGTAACGCCAGGAATGTTGATGTGGGTGTGAACACTCCTGTGGATCAGCACCATCCTCTCTTCTCATAAACAATCTATTTCTCAGAAATCATTGACGATTCTTTACTTCACATCCAGAAAAAAGTTTAATTTGAGTTACATTACGCACACAGTGACATATTAGGAATCAGTTGAATCTTTATGCTTTCCATGATGCTATTTTCCCAAACCCTTCAAAAGACGTGACCTGACATAGCTTTCTGCATGATGACGTTGCTATATATATATATATCAATGTATGAACATCCTTATTCATATTCAGTGTATAACCTACAGTAGTGAGAATCAGAAGACACGTGTACCGTCACAGAAGCCAAGAGATGAAAATATTATAAATATAGCTTACACTTCAATTTTTTTAACTGAGCCTTCATTAGCGACATAAGTTTTTCTGCTGCCCTTGTCCACATTCACTTTACCTCGCCATCAGAAATCCTTTTCTGACTGGAAACTAAATCAGTTATATTCCTCACTTCAAAGAACACTTAGAACACAGGATTTTACAGACAACCCCACTTCCAAAAACTGAACTAACCATTTCAGTTATTGATAAACTTAGCACAACGTTGACTCAGCAAGTGCTAGTGCTGTAGATTATTGATTACCATATTGATTAGCTTACTTTAGTAATCAACATCATTGCTTTTTGCTGATGTTTAATATTTTAAATGTAGTGACTTCACTGAAACTTACCTGACATCAGGCGGCAGGAGACTCTGGGGCTTTCTGTGTCAGCTGTGGTTTTTATACTGCAGATAGAAACCGAAAGCATTTTGTAGCGAGACTGGATGGGCCTTGGTTGATCTAACACTGCAGAATTTTGATCTGACCCAGAGACATTCCTATAGGCGATAGGCTTCCTATGGTCTGGTCAAACCTGTCAATCATTGGAGCTCGTTAAGCCATACGGAGAAGCTGTTCCGCCTGCCATAAAGACCCCCAGATATGATGGTAAATCTGACTGGGAAGCCTTTCATGCACAATTTGAACTGTTAGCCCAAGCCAGTAAATGGTCCACTGAAGTGAAAGCCCTCCAGCTAGCCATGTGCCTCACAGGTGATGCTTATCCTGCTGCTGAGTCCTGCTGATAGGAGTGATTATGATGCACTAAGATGGGCTCTGAAGAGACGTTTTGGACAATGCTCTGCAGCTAGCCTGCTCCGCTCTGAACTGTGCAGCAGACAGCACCTGTCATGGCCATGGCCATGTCTCTGGTTATTCCTTGTGTTTCATGTGTTTTCCCTTGCCGTTGTGTCTCCTGTGCTCCCTTGTTTGTTTATCTGTG